>NW_028188589.1:2878857-2981357 GCF_057382275.1 Copadichromis virginalis | reverse complement strand
GGCAAGAGAAGCCATGTTCAGAAGAACAGTTCATTTTCTACAGTGTTCCATTCATGTTCAGAAGAAGGTTATAGAACTGTTAATACAGACATTTCAATCTAAATACAGCAGATATAGAAGACTGAAAGAAACACACAAGTTCACTGACTAAAAGCATCTTATTATTATTTTATTTATGTATTACAGATTGATTTATTTTCTTATTAATTCTTAATTTGTTTATTTATTTTTCATATTTTGTGTTAAAAAATAAAAATAAAGAGATTTGAGAAGATTGGAATTTTTTAACCATGCCTTTCTTGTGGAAAACCTAATGCGGCCCAGCCTCACCCAGACTCTGCCTGCAGCGGCCCCCAGCTAAATTGAGTTTGAGACCTCTGTCCTACACCATAAATCAGTAAGAGAGGGTACGACCTCTCTCATGGCCCCAAGTGCTGTGTGCATGCCAGAGCACTCTGGAAGGCACACAGAGTCTTTACAGACTAATAAGGATCAAACCTCTATCATTATGCAATCGATTATAAAACTCTAAGCATATATGAGTAAATATTTCTAAGCATCAATCAACAATATAAACCTTACAGCTGGTTTTAATAACAGAATTCATTTGTTTCTCAAATGAGAAAGAGCTATCGAGAAACACTCCTAAATCTTTAGTTCTGAACTTTTCCAGTGGGCCACGGTCAACATTATTAGATAATGCTAGTTCTTTTCCCTTACATTATAACAATGTGAGGAGTTAATGCTAAGTATACTGCCATTAGCGGCTAATTCTAATTAGGGGTGAATAATTATTAGTAGCTAATGCTAATATCGTTTTCTCTTCCCTTTTAACAATGTGAACAACTAGTGCTAGGTAGGCTGATGCTAGCAGCTAATGCTAATTTGACGTGAATTAGCATTATATTAGTGAGGAGTTAATGCTAAGTAGGCTGCCATTAGTGGCTAATGCTAATTTTAGATGAAAAAGCATTAGCAGCTAATGCTCATATTGTTTTCCTTTGCTTTGTAAGAATGACAGCAGCTAATGATACGAAGTCTACCATTATTAACAATTGTTAATTTGATGTAAATTAGCATTATCTGATAATGGTAACCCTTTTCCCCTGCATTATAACTATGTCAGGAGTTAATGCTAACTAGGCTTCCATTAGGGGCTAACTCTAATTAGGTGAATAATTATTAGCAGCTAATGCTAATATTGTTTTCCCTTCCCTTTTAACAATGTGAGCAGCTAATTCTAATTTGATGTGAATTAGCATTATATTAGTGAGCAGTTAATGCTAAGTAGGCTGCCATTATTAACTAATGCTACTTTGACGTGAATTAGCATTATGTGCTAATACTAATACTGTTTTCCCTTACTTTTTAACAATGTGAGCGGCTAATTCTAAGTACGCTCTTGTAAATAGCTAATTCTAATTTAGTGTGAATTAGCATTATTCAATAATGCTAACACTGTTTTCTCTTACTTATTAAAAATGATAGTAGCTAATACTAATACTCTTTTCCGTTGGGTAACAACGATGTGAGGAGTTAATGCTAAGTAGGCTGCGTTTAGAGGCTTATTCTAATTAGGGCTGAATAATTATTAGTAGCTAATGCTAATACCGTTTTCTCTTTCCTTATAACAATATGAGCAGCTAATGCTAATTTGATGTGAATTAGCATTATATTAGTGAGGAGTTAATGCTAAGTAGGCTACCATTAGCAGCTAAAGCTAATTTGAGGTGAATAAGCATTAGTAGCTAACGCTAATACCCTTTTCCCTTGTGTTATAATGATGTGAGACGTTAATGCTAAATAGGCTTCCATGAGTGACTCCTTTCCCTTGCATTATAAAGATGTGAAGAGTTTATGCTAAGTAAGCTGCCATTAGCAGCTAATGCTAATACTGTTTTCCCCTTCTTTATACAACTTGAGCAGCTATTGCTAAGTAGGCCACTTTTCTCTGCTAAGGATTTGTGTGACCATGATGGAAACTCTGATAAGCTAATGCTACTAAGCTAATGCTGTTTATGGGCCCTGTTAGAATCAATATTTCATTCTCATTCTGTTGTTTTGAGAACAATAACAGAAAAATGTGCACTTCAGAACAAATTTATTGTGACTTCAGCTGTGAATGTACAGTTTGTCATTATTTAAGCTTCCATTTCCAAATGTTAGCTGACACTTTATTAGGTACACTGGTATCTATATCAGGTACACCTGTGACCTAAATGTTCCTGCAAACAGACTCCTTGGAGACCCCTACATAAATATCCATGAACTATCCAGCTAGACTAGTGTGTCTGTCCCTGAAAATATTCCTGCATGTGTGATTGTTCATGTCTCATCTGCAGGAAACAAACAGGAAGTGAGTGAAAGACACGGGAAATGTTTCCAGCTCTTCCTCCTCTATCAGATTTTCTCTCCATACCTGAGAGTGTCCAGTCTCCAGCCTGGATCCTTCAGTCCAGCCGACAGCAGCTTCATTCCTGAGTCACCTGGATGATTGTAGCTCAGGTCCAGCTCTCTCAGATGGGAGGGGTTGGAGCTCAGAGCTGAGGCCAGAGAAGTACAGCATTCCTCTGTGATCAGACAGCCTGACAGACTGCAGACACACAAAACAACAATCCATCTGTCAACAACCGTTTTCTCTTTGTCACAATAACATCTATCCATCCATACATCCATTCAATGTAACTTTATTTATAAGTGACAATACCCAACAGACAACAACAGTCATCTGAAGCTGTTTAACAGTGTAAGGTAACAGCCTCCAATATTAGAGAGAAAGCCCCAAACATCAGACAATCGACTGTGAGCAGCACTTGGTGATGGTGGGAAGAAGAACTCCCTTTGACACAAAGATCCTCCCAGTGAAAACAGGCTCCAGGAGGAGCATCTACCATGACTGGTTGCAGGGTGAGGGGAAAGAGAAGAGATGAGCTCAGAGAGACAAGAACAAAACAGAGAGACAAAAGTTAAGGACACGCAGTAGTGACATATAAAAGCATCAGGAGTGAAAAGAGGGGAGAAGAGAGCAGAGCATCATGGGAAGTCCACCAACAGCCTGAGCCTATAGCAGCATAACTAAGGGATGGTTCAGGGTCACCTGATCCAGCTCGAACTATAAGCTTTATCAAAAAGGAAAAAGTTTGAAGCTGATCTTCAAAGTAGAGAGGGTGTCTGTCTCCTGAACTCAAACTGGGAGCTGCTGCCACACCCAGTCCAACATAGCCAGGCTTTCTTTGCTGCTTTGACAAAACCTCAAATCCCAGTCAGAGATGGTGAGCATCATCACAATGATGATCATTTCTCTGTAACCCAGGCTTTCTGCTTCAGGATCTGTGCACGCTCACAGAACAAGGAGACCTTTAAACATCATTTCACTAAATGGATGGACTGAGCTCAGCCTACAGATGAACTGGTGCCAGAGATCATAAAGAACATCAAACAGTCAAATTCAACACTTTAATGGAAATATGAGATTAATGCTGCAGACAATCATGAAGCTGCTGAATTCATGAACATCAAGAATGCAGCGAGTGGTAAAATAAAGATTTGACCTCAGTGTGCTCAGTGTTCCTGTCTATTCCTAACATATTCCTAACATGATAGCTGCACTTTAGAGCTCTAAAACTGGAACTGACACATGTTTAAACTCTACATGTTACTCAGTACATTCAGTTCTGACACTCGCCCACAGTCCAACAAAGGAAACATGGAGATCACATCAGTTTGTCATCAAAGTCTAATTATTAGGGCAACTTAACCTGTTATTATCTCGTTAACTCATTAACTGATTAACGTCAGCAATTATTTTAATCACAGTTTTTAAAATCATGATTATTGTGAAAGTGCTCACTGGCTCTGAATATAACAGCCATGGGTCACAGGAGGGATGTTGATCAGTGCTGGCTTGAAATGGGCGTCATTATGCATCTCAGCCAATGGGAGCATTGAGGGTGGGCCTAATACTACTGCAGCGCTCACATGACCCAGGACAGAAAGAAAGGGGCGGGGACAGAAACATGGAGACAGGTACAGATCTTTGACATGTTCATTTTAAACTGTTCCAGGAGGCAGTGTTGATACAACTAAAGTTATCTGTTGTTGAAGAAGTCGGTCTGAGGAACGTTCTTAGGATCAACAAATGACGGCATGTATGAGCCTCAAGACGCAGCATCACAAGAAGAACACATGAGCTGTAGAAAAAGGAGAGACTACGAAAGCCACGGCGTTACAACGTGAACATGCTTGATCAGAGTGTGATTGTGAACAGGAGGAAGACTCAGCTGAGAACAGTGTGGTGGATACAGAGCAGAGCCCACCATCAGTACAGAGGCCTGTCCATTAGAGTGCTGCTCCAACATGCAGCACATGTACTTGGCCACAGCTGCAACATCTGTACCTGTGAAAGCTTCTTCTCTGTTGCTGCTCATATTGTGCAGAAGAAGAGAGTTTCTTTATCATCAGAAAATGTCAATGAGCTTGTGAGTCTCAGCAGCTGGCTCGGTGCAGAGGAGGAAGAACATGTCAGTCAGAGGAAGATAAATGCAGTTCATGTTGTCAACTCAACCTGGACTGTTGAAAGAGTTTTTCTTTGTCTGGTTTCTGACTGAGATTCTCCAAAGGAAATCCAGCACAAACACACACTTCACACACTCAAAGTCCTGCACAGTAAATGAGCTGATGAGCGTTTGTGCTGCTGCCTGATAACAGAACAATAGTTCTGCTGCTTCCTGTTCTGGAAACACACATTTATAAATGTTCACTTGGTGTTGATCAAAGGTATGTTGGTGGCTCTGGACGCTGAGGGAACTTTGTAAAAAACTAGATCAAATGTTAACGTCCTGGCAGAGGCAAAGAACTTTGATTTGATATTTGATTAGATTCATGTTTCAGCTCAGACTGACAGAAATATTTGAACTGCTGCTGTGTTAAAGGGAACACTGCTGTTAGAAAGCACCTGATCTGTTTCTGCACACTGAATGTTGCACTTCTCATACTGCAGTACTATTAAAATAAGTACACAATGCACTACTGATGAGCAAACCATGTGGCCAAACACTTTAAGAGACAGACTGGGATCATACCATTATGTGAAAGAGGACATGTCCCATAGACAGCAAGGGTAGTGGTAGAGACCAGTACACAGAGAAATGGGAGCTGTACTGAAATGCAAGCGTGTCAGGAAAGAGTGAAAAGGCAAAATGAGCAGCATCTGGCTGCATTTCAGTGATATTGGAGACCACAAAGCTGAGTGCAACATTTATACAGGAGATATACAGGAGACGCTGAGAGCAGAACTGATAAAATTAGGAGCTGGCTAAAGTGAGACCCATTTTTATTTCCACCCATTTTCCACTGTGGAGGACAAAAGGTTTCAAACTGGTCCAGGTCTTAAACCTCACGTGTTCTTCCTAATAGCAGTAAATGGATAAAAATAAGGCTTTCATGAAAACACTGAATAAAACTTGCTGCCTTTAAAAAGACTAAATGTACAGTTCAGTATTGAATCCTACATAAAATAAACTATATATAAAGTTTGTCTGAATGGCAGAGATGCAGAAATATGTGCATGTAGCACAGAGCCACGGCTCAGTGTCTGAATGAGTCTCACAGACCTGAATGTGCTGTTGAAGCCATTTATAATTATAACGTAATTCTTTACTCGTTTGATCTGCTCCTTACCACAAGCCACCAGTCGTAGAAGGTTTTGGACTTTTAACTATATTTTCTGAAGTTTTACAACTTTTCTTACTGTTAAAAACCTCGTTATGGCCATTCATGCTGTACAAAGTAATTAGACATGTGTGGTATCTACAGAAACGTCAGAATCTCAGCTAAAAGTTCACAAAACCATCTCAACAACCACCAAACAGCTGAAACAGCAGGTGAACAGATCACACAAAAAAGATGTAAACACAAATCCCCCTGATCATCTGTTTTTTAAACATGAAGCGTCGTTTTGGACGTTCATTTACTGCTGGTTCAGTGAATTTTGGTTGGACAGTGATGAAACCTGCAGCCTCAGAATCTGTGAGAAGTCTGCTTTCAGCACGCAACAGCATTGTTGTGTTGTGTGCTGTGGATCCACCTCTGCAAACTCATCACTGTTTCACCATCATGTTTCTACTTAGACAATAACAAAGGAAGCAGTTCCCAGGAACTACTTCTTGTCTTGTTAACATAAGAGTATGTTGCCCTTCAAAACACCTCCACTTCTCCTCTTATTAGAGGACTGCCTTATTATTAATCTGCTAATTCTGTCAGTTGATGAAAGAAAAATGCTTGATCTCACCTGAGAGTTTCCAGTGTACAGCGTGGACTCTTCAGTCCTTCAGACAGAAGCTTCACGCCTGAATCCTTCAGGTTGATGTTACTCAGGTCCAGCTGTCTCAGATTAGAGGTCTGAGAGCTGAGACCTGAGGCCAGAGCTTCACAGCTTCTCTCTGACAGGTCACAGTGACTCAGTCTGAAAAATAACAGATAAACAATTACAAAAATAAAACACTTATGCTGAAGCGTAATGAGATACTATTATATTTAGCAATATTTCATCTTGTTTTGTCAGGAAACTGAGCACTGATGCAGAGCAACATGTGGAGAGAATCAGAGGAGAAGAAGTGAAGAGAGAACAGCAGTAAAACAACACTGAATTGTTCAGTGTGCTTTTGATATCAACAGAATGTGTCAAATTTCTTTATTTTGTATTTGTTTTAGTAGAATTGATGATTATCACTTAGATAACAACCACAGGCCAGGTCTAAATTGCACTTTGGTGACAGTTACACCCAGAAATATTTCAGAAACGTGGACAATTTGTGCTCCATTGTATTCAGTATTGAACAAACTGAGTACCGATGACCACTTAATATTTTTGATATTTTATTTGAGTTGTTCCACCTGATCTGTGTTAACTAGAATAAACATTTAAAAGCTAAAGCTATGATCACATATGTACTTACAGAGCTTTGTTGGAGGCTTTGACCACTGGCAGCATTCTCAGAAGAGCCTCCTCTGAAGCAGAGTATTTCTTCAGGTCAAACACATCCAGATCTTCTTCTGATGACAGTAAGATGAAGACCAGAGCTGACCACTGAGCAGGAGACAGTTCACCTGTGGAGAGACTTCCTGATCTCAGGGACTGTTGGATCTCCTCCACTAGAGAACGATCATTCAGTTCATTCAGACAGTGGATCAGATTGATGCTTTTCTCTGCAGACAGATTCTCACTGAGCTTCTCCTTGATGTACTGGACTGTTTCCTGATTGGTCTGTGAGCTACTTCCTGTCTGTGTCAGCAGACCTCGTA
The DNA here is from genome assembly GCF_057382275.1 of Copadichromis virginalis. Taxonomy (NCBI): domain Eukaryota; kingdom Metazoa; phylum Chordata; class Actinopteri; order Cichliformes; family Cichlidae; genus Copadichromis; species Copadichromis virginalis. The sequence goes on along the minus strand of NW_028188589.1, from coordinate 2,974,055 downwards.
GGAGACTCTGATTGGTCTGCAGTGAAAGACCCAGGAGGAAGCGGAGGAACAAGTCCAGGTGTCCATTTGGACTCTGTAGGGCCTTGTTCACAGCACTCTGGTGGAGAGATTGAAGTTTTAGTTTGTTAAATAGTTTAGACCACGTAGAGATTGTTTGTTGTTGTTCCAGGAGATTGAGTCCAGAGTTGATGAAGGTCCGATGGACATGAAGAGCAGCCAGAAACTCCTGAACACTCAGATGGATGAAGCAGAACACCTTGTCCTGGTACAGTCCTCTCTCCTCTTTAAAGATCTGTGTGAACACTCCTGAGTACACTGAGGCTGCTCTGATATCGATGCCACACTCTGTCAGGTCTGATTCATAGAAGATCAGGTTTCCTTTCTGCAGCTGATCAAAAGCCAGTTTTCCCAGAGACTCCATCATCTTCTTGCTCTCAGGACTCCAGTGTGGATCTGTCTCAGCTCCTCCATCATACTTGACCTTCTTCACTTTGGCCTGAACCACCAGGAAGTGGATGTACATCTCAGTCAGGGTGTTGGGCAGCTGTCCTCCCTCTCTGGTTTCCAGCACATCCTCCAGAACTGTAGCAGTGATCCAGCAGAAGACTGGGATGTGACACATGATGTGGAGGCTTCGTGATGTCTTGATGTGGGAGATGATGCTGCTGGCCTGCTCCTCATCTCTGAATCTCTTCCTGAAGTACTCCTCCTTCTGTGGGTCAGTGAAGCCTCTGACCTCTGTCACCATGCCAACACAGACAGGAGGGATCTGATTGGCTGCTGCAGGTCGTGTGGTTATCCAGAGGCGAGCAGAGGGAAGCAGTTTCCCCCTGATGAGGTTTATCAGCAGCACATCCATTGAGGTGGACTTTCTAGGGTCAGTTAGGATTGTAGTTTTGTGGAAGTCCAGAGGAAGTCGACACTCATCCAGACCATCAAAGATGAACACAACCTGGAAGTCTTCAAAGCTGCAGATTCCTGCTTCTTTGGTTTCAGTAAAGAAGTGATGAACAAGTCCCACCAAGCTGAACTTTTCCTCTTTCAGCACATTCAGCTCTCTGAAAGTGAATGGAAATATGAACTGGATGTCCTGGTTGGCTTTGTCTTCAGCCCAGTCCAGGCTGTATTTCTGTGTTAAGACTGTTTTCCCAATGCCAGCTACTCCCTTTGTCAGCACTGTTCTGATTGGTTCATCTCTTCCAGGTGAGGCTTTAAAGATGTCTTCTTGTCTGATGGTTGTTTCTGGTCTGTCTGGTTTCCTGGATGCTGTTTCAATCTGTCTGACCTCATGTTCATCATTGACCTCTGCAGTCCCTCCCTCTGTGATGTAGAGCTCTGTGTAGATCTGATTCAGGAGGGTTGGGTTTCCTGCTTTAGCGATGCCCTCAAACACACACTGGAACTTCTTCTTCAGGGTGGATTTAAGGTTACGATGACAAACTGGAGCTTGAAGTTCTGAATGAGAAGAAAAATAAACACTCAATTCCAAAAAGAACTAATCTTTAAAACATGTTGCTCCATCTTCCATCTCTGGAAAATGTTCATTTATCCAGCAGCTTAAATCTTTAGATAAATCCTCTTACTGCTCTGCAGACGGTCAGCCAGCTCCTCCTGCTTCATTCTCCTCAGGAAGTCCACTGTGATCTTCACAAACGCCTCTCTGCTGCTGCTCCTCTGACTCTCTAAGCATTCTGGGTAATCTGGACTTAGAACCTTCTGGATCTTCTTCAGCTCGTTCTTCACAAAAGTGATGATGTTGTCCTCCAGCAGCTGGAACAGAATATTTATGAATGAGCCAATCAGACTGAAATCATGGAGCCAAACATCAGATCCATGTTGGACACACTGACGATCCACTGGTCTACAAAGAGCAGCATGGAGATGACTGTGAACAGAACAGATGTAACAGTAGTTGTTGTACATGTACAGACCATAAATATGGAGTCCAGCTGTGTTTGATGCTGCTGGGCAGACTGACCACTGGGAACCTCTGAGCTCTGCTGCTCCACTCTGTGGAGGAACCATGAAGGATTAGATCAACACAGGATAAAGATCCAGGAGTTTCTGCTCAAATAACTTCATCTGAATCAAGTCTGTCAAGTTTTAGACTCTCAGATTCTGAAGATATATTTTCTGTTTTCTATGAACTTTCTTTCGTCAGTGATGGAAGTGATGATGCTGCAGAAGCTCAGAGGAAACTTTGAGAAAACTGTGATGAACCATCAACTAATGCTCTCAGGAGGCCAAAGGTCCCTGAATGTAACTGTGCAGTAGATTCATCGAGTGTTTGAAACCTGACCACTTCCATATGTTTTCATTCTAACACAAGAAGTCCTTTTCTCATTGCTTTGATTTGAGTTTTCATTTGAGTTTTCCGAGTCTCGTATTTGGAGTCGAGTCTAATCAATGATCTGACAGAAGAACATTAAAAAGGATTTAGCAGTGCTGTCAAAATTAACATGTAGGGTTAGGGGTTCATCTGTTATCATGATTAACATGATAAAAACCTTTAACACGACACATCTGGATGCAGAACGACTCAAAATCCCTGAAATGTTTCTATCAACGCACTTCGAGCAGTTTGTCCGAGTAGAGTTACCTTTGCACACGTGCAGATATGCAGCACATCTGTTAGTGACGGCAGCTGAACCAATCAGCTCAATATGGAAGATGACAAACACACACTGACCTCCCGATGGAAAGTTTGAGCATTAAAAAAATAACAAGACGGACCAGCCGACCAACATGAAGGATTCTGCACATCGTGACAGAAGGAATTTTCTTTTCACCGAAGCACTTCCAGCTTAAAATATCACAACAATGCAAAGCACTGATGACACAACTGCCAAGTGGACAAACTGCAGACCTGTTAGTGTTGTTAATGACATAGTTTTGGTTCCTCGTGTCAAAGACTTGAAGAAGAGTGACAGAGAGTGTTAGACTGCTGCAGGATCAGTGCCACCTCCACAGACCTGTGAAGAAAATGATTGTTTGACAGATGGGCTCAGATTCAGGATCAGCTGAGGAGTTTGTGGCTGACAGAATCCTGCAGGTACAGAGCAGAGCCCATCATTAGCATGCAGGACTGTCCCTGGGGGGGTCGGCTCATTCAGGAGGTTTATCAATGTTTACATGTTCAATAAACATGTTAAGTGTGTAAATTTGCCCTTTTCTCTCGAGTCTGTTTGCTCATGAAATGAACTTTGATTCGTTTACATTAAAAATGATGTTAAATGGTGATTAATCCAAATTAATCCACAGTAACCCTGTGATGAGTCTGATTAAACATTTTCATTAACAGCAGTAATATAGATTATATATTATTATATATTAGTGCACACTTAGCTTTTAGTATATATGTTTGTTACAAAGTTGTATTTACAGCAGAGAAGCTGAGTTAAAGACTGAAAACTATTCAAAGTCTCTTTGAATTGAAGCGTTTAACATTCTTTGTGTTTATTCTGCATTGACTTCATTATATGGTGTAAACGTCTGTTACAGGCTTAAATATAAAGTTGGAAAAATGTAACTGCAGCTATTGATCAAGTAATTGTGATTAATCAGGATTAATGACAGAAGATTGTGTCATTAATTAGTCATGTTTTAATCTACTGACAGCACTAGTGTTCACTCTGGTGCCTCCAACTGTTTTACGCCCTTTCAACACCTTCGTGGTCAAAAGTGTACACGCACAAAATCTACAATAAAACCCTCATGCAGCAATAGGACAGACACACAATCCATTTATCTCTGTGTCTCAAACACACACACGTGTATTCAAAGCCTCGATTTGTTCATATTTCATCTGTTGTGTTTTTATCTTCAGCGTTTTCAGTGTTGCTGCATTTACACCAAAAATGTTTCCATTGATGAATCAGATTGATTTGAATGTGTTTCATCCATACAAATCCCTCCCTGGTGGTCACATGACTCTATAACATAACAGGAGTCATGTGACAAGAGTTTCATGCTGTAAAATGTCAAAATGGTTGAATGTGGTGGAGTAAAAATGTGAGATGTCAGCTACTTTTCTTCAATATGAAATGTTTGCAGGGCCTGACAGGAAGTGGACGGACGCTCTGATCACTTCCTGTTTGCTGAAGTGGGTTTTCAGTTGTTTAGAAACCAAAGGCTTGTTTTAAAAGACAGTTTAAATGGGACTGAGGGAACGACGTGTTTGTAGTTTATATCCAACAACATCAAGCAGTTTAATCAAAGAGTTCATGTTGCTAACAGCTCACCTCTCTGCAGCAGACACAGGCTGGGATTTAAAATGAATGAGACGATCTTTAGACGCGTCACTCTGTAAGGACACAGAGCTGGGTGGAGGTCCAGGCTGGTTCCTGTGAATAATGATGCAGCAGTGATGTGAGTGCTGAGCTGTGACATGGAGAAGAGTCATGGACAGTTAGAGATGGTCATCTCACCTCTGAGCTTTGGTCTGGCTCTCATGTTCCCCACACAGAGTGCTTTTAGAGGGAGGGACTCCCTCCTCTCTGTCCTCACACTGATCCATGCTGCTCAATTCAGCTCACACACACTTTCTACCTGCAGAGGAAACACAAATCATTCATGTGCACATCAGCTGAAATCCTCCTTTCATCATGTGTGCTGTCCAAATATCAGCTGCTTCTTTCCTGCTTCATCTCAGTGTCAGCTGGATGCAGTCAGACAGCAGTGTGAGGCAGAGGAAGCTGCCATCAGCTGCTCTGCTATCAGTCCACTAGATGGAGCCTGAAGCACACACGATGCATTCACTGACACACACTGATTCACTGTGACTGGAAGCTTCAGTCAGTCCAACACGTGTGAACAACATTTTAAACGTTTCAGCTGATCCAGGATTCAAAGAGGATCAGCAGAGTTAAAGCTTCACACTAATTCTTGCTGCTGAGTTTGCAGAGAACTGCACACACACTGATTCACTGCTAATGAGAAGCTTCTTCCATCCAGTAATTCATCATCCATCAGCTCTGCTGCTGCTCTCAGTCCTGGACTCTGATCACACACTAAAAGCAGCTTTTTAACTCGTGTCTGTAAGAACTCTTAGTGTTAGTTTAGTGTTAGCTTAGCGTTAGCTTAGCGTTAGCTTAGTGTTAGCTTAGTGTTAGCATGCTGTGTGCTAGCTTAGCGTCAGAGCTCTGCAGGTGTCTCGTGTGTAAATATTAATCACAGTGACAGTAAAGGAGGTAAAGGGCTGTGACGTCATCACGTACGCTGCGTCCTCTGTGGGCTCTGAGTGAACTCAAAGTACAAACTACAAGTACACAAACACGAACGTAGCTCAGAGTGGCGGACACACTCGGCCTCGTTGGTCCAGCTGTGAGTCCGTTACCGTGAACTATGGAGCGGCAGATTTGTGCTGAACTAAGCTGCACACAGCTGATGTTAGCCAGGAAACATTACACACTGACTTTAATACTGGTGTCAAGCCAGCCTCCAATTCGAGACTTGCAGTCAAGCCAGCCTCCAGTTTGTTTTACGTTCCCTGTGTATTCAAAGTATTACGGGAATGGATGTGGAAACCGGATTTCAAAATAAAAGCCAACTTCGAGTGAATTAACAGATATGTTAAGAACATAATAACATATAATTTAGGCTTTTTTTTTTTTTTACAAACTCTAATGTTAGATCTATATGACACAGCCTTGTACCCTAATTGTGCCCTGTCACTATCAAGGCCATCTTATTTTGGATTTCAAAGTAAAAGCCCTGTGAATCTTCATTTTTGAACTACTCTTTCAATGACTTAATAATGCTCTTAAAAGCAAAAGTCGTATTTCCAAATACTATTTGAACTTTATATCAACACTTTCCAACCACAGTCTTTTTACAGTGATACCATATCAATATCAAGTCAGTCTGATTTTGCCTTTCATAGTAATGGCCCTTTGAAATTGTCCATAATTGACTTAATCTTCTAACGATTCAAAATGCTCTAAAATGAAAAATTCTTGTTTCCACAGGGTAATTCCACCTTAGATCAACAGTATACAGCCCCACAGTGATACCATATCAATATCAAGTCATTCTGATTATGCCTTCCAAAATAAAAGCCTTTTTAAATTGTCCATAATTGACCTAACTTTCAGTGATTTCAAAATGTTTTAAAATGGAAATTTCCTGTTTCCACAGGGTAATTCCACTCCAGATCAACAGTATACAACCTCACGATGTTACCATATCAATATCAAGACATTCTGATATTGCTTTAAAAAATAAAAGCATTTTCAAACTGCCCATATCTGAGTTGCTCCTGGAACAATTTCAAAATGCTCTAAAATGGCACATTCCTGTTTCCACAGGGTAATTCCACTTTAGATCAACAGTATACAGCCCCACAGTGATACCATATCAATATCAAGTCATTCTGATTTTGCTCTCAAAAATAAAAGCCTTTTCAAATTGTCCATAATTGACCTAACTTTCAGTGATTTCAAAATGCTCTAAAAAGGAAAATTCCTGTTTCCACAGGGTAATTCCACCTTAGATCAACAGTATACAGCCCCACAGTGATACCATATCAATATCAAGTCATTCTGATTATGCCTTCCAAAATAAAAGCCTTTTTAAATTGTCCATAATTGACCTAACTTTCAGTTATTTCAAAATGCTCTAAAATGGAAATTTCCTGTTTCCACAGGATAATTCCACTTTAGATCAACAGTATACAGCCCCACAGTGATACCATATCAATATCAAGTCATTCTGATTATGCCTTCCAAAATAAATGCCCTTTCAAATTGAGCATATACGGCCTACTTTTTTGACGATTTCAAAATGTTCTTAAACAGAATTTTGCTGTTTCCACAGGATAATTTCACTTTAGTTCAACATTATACAACCTCACGATGTTACCATATCAATATCAAGTCATTCTGATTTTGCTTTCAAAAATAAAAGCATTTTCAAACTGCCCATATCTGACTTGATCCTGGAACAATTTCAAAATGCTCTAAAATGGAAAATTCCTGTTTCCACAGGGTAATTCCACCTTAGATCAACAGTATACAGCCCCACAGTGATACCATATCAATATCAAGTCATTCTGATTATGCCTTCCAAAATAAATGCCCTTTCAAATTGAGCATATATACGACCTACTTTTTTAACGATTTCAAAATGTTCTTAAAAAGAATTTTGCTGTTTCCACAGGATAATTCCACTTTAGGTCAACAGTATACAACCTCACGATGTTACCATATCAATATCAAGTCATTCTGATTATGCCTTCCAAAATAAAAGACTTTTCAAATTGCCAAGATACGACCTACTCTTTTAAAGATTTCAAAATGCTCTAAAAGTGAAAATTGCTGTTTCCACAGGATAATTTCACTTTAGGTCAACAGTATACAACCTCACGATGTTGCCACATCAATATCAAGTCATTCTGATTTTGCTTTCAAAAATAAAAGCATTTTCCAAATGCCCATATCTGGCTTGATCCTGGAACAATTTCAAAATGCTCTAAAATGGAAAATTCCTGTTTCCACAGGGTAATTCCACCTTAGATCAACAGTATACAGCCCCACAGTGATACCATATCAATATCAAGTCATTCTGATTTTGCTCTCAAAAATAAAAGCCTTTTCAAATTGTCCATAATTGACCTAACTTTCAGTGATTTCAAAATGCTCTAAAATGGAAAATTCCTGTTTCCACAGGGTAATTCCACTTTAGATCAACAGTATACAGCCCCACAGTGATACCATATCAATGTCAAGTCATTCTGATTTTGCCTTCCAAAGTAAAAGCCTTTTCAAATTGTCCACAATTGACCTAACTTTCAGTGATTTCAAAATGCTCTAAAATGGAAAATTCCTGTTTCCACAGGGTAATTCCACTTTAGATCAACAGTATACAGCCCCACAGTGATACCATATTAATATCAAGTCATTCTGATTTTGCCTTCCAAAGTAAAAGCCTTTTCAAATTGTCCACAATTGACCTAACTTTCAGTGATTTCAAAATGCTCTAAAAATGAAATTTCGTGTTTCCACAGGATAATTCTACTCCAGATCAACAGTATACAGCCCCACAGTGATACCATATTAATATCAAGTCATTCTGATTTTGCCTTCCAAAATAAAAGACTTTTCAAATTGCCAAGATACGACCTACTCTTTTAAAGATTTCAAAATGCTCTAAAAGTGAAAATTGCGTGTTTCCACAGGATAATTTCACTTTAGGTCAACAGTATACAACCTCACGATGTTACCATATCAATTTCAAGTAATTCTGATTATGCCTTCCAAAATAATGGCCTGTTGAAAATGCCCATAATTTACCTAACTTTCAGTGATTTCAGAATGCTCTAAAAAGGAAGATTTCAGTTTCCACAGGGTAATTCCACTTTAGATCAACAGTATACAACCTCACGATGTTACCATATCAATTTCAAGTCATTCTGATTATGCCTTCCAAAATAATGGCCTGTTGAAAATGCCCATAATTTACCTAACTTTCAGTGATTTCAGAATGCTCTAAAAAGGAAGATTTCAGTTTCCACAGGGTAATTCCACTTTAGATCAACAGTATCCAACCCGACAGTAAAACCATGTAAATTTCATGTTGGTCTGATTTCGCCTTTCAAATTAATGGCCCGTCGAATTTGTCCATATGTGATATACTCTTTCAATTATTTCAGAATGTTTTAAAAATGAAAATTGCTGTTTCAACACATATTGGGTTTTCATTTTGAAAAGCAAAATCAGACTCAATTGATTATGACAGAATTGAATCATAAAGATGATGTAAAAGGAAGCTGAAATTGCCACTAGGTTGTAATTGATAGTACGTTTATATTTTAAGTCTGTGGAAAGATGTCATGGTTGGTTTGCAAGCTGTTTTGTAATTTCTTTATTTAGAATGACATCTTTTAATTTGAAAGGCGAAATCAGACCAACATGAAATTTACATGGTTTTACTGTCGGGTTGGATACTGTTGATCTAAAGTGGAATTATCCTGTGGAAACAGCATCTTTCAATTTAAGAGCATTTTGAAATCGTTAAACGAGTAGGTCGTCTACGGGCAATTTGAAAATACTTTTATTTTGGAAGGCAAAATCAGAGTGACTTGATCTTAACATCGTATCTCTGTGGGGTTGTATACTGTTGATTTAAAGTGAAATTATTCTGTGGAAACAGAAAATTTCCTTTTTAGAGCATTCCGAAATCACTGAAAGTTAGGTAAGTTATTGGCATTTTCAACAGGCCATTATGTTGGAAGGCAAAATCAGAATGACTTGAAATTGAAGTAGTACCATGGTGTGGATGTACACTTTTGATCTAACATGGATTCATCCTGTGGAAAGAGCAAGTTTCATTTTTTGAGCGTTCTGAATTCTTTAAAAGAGTAGGTCGTATATCGGCAATTTGAAAAGTCTTTTATTTTGGAAGGCAACATCAGACTGATTTGATATTGATATGGTATCACTGTGGGGTTGGATACTATTGATCTAAAGTGGAATTATGCTGTGGAAACAGCAATTTTCCATCTTAGAGCATTTTGAATTCGCTCCAAGAGTAAGTCATATATGGGCAAATTGAAAAAGCTTTTATTTTGAAAAGCAAAATCAGACTGACTTGAAATTGACATGGTAACATCGTGAGGTTGTATACTGTTGATCTAAAGTGGAATTACCCTGTGGAAACTGAAATCTTCCTTTTTAGAGCATTCTGAAATCACTGAAAGTTAGGTAAATTATGGGCATTTTCAACAGGCCATTATTTTGGAAGGCATAATCAGAATTACTTGAAATTGATATGGTAACATCGTGAGGTTGTATACTGTTGACCTAAAGTGAAATTATCCTGTGGAAACAGCAATTTTCACTTTTAGAGCATTTTGAAATCTTTAAAAGAGTAGGTCGTATCTTGGCAATTTGAAAAGTCTTTTATTTTGGAAGGCAAAATCAGAATGACTTGATATTAATATGGTATCACTGTGGGGCTGTATACTGTTGATCTGGAGTAGAATTATCCTGTGGAAACACGAAATTTCCATTTTAGAGCATTTTGAAATCACTGAAAGTTAGGTCAATTGTGGACAATTTGAAAAGGCTTTTACTTTGGAAGGCAAAATCAGAATGACTTGACATTGATATGGTATCACTGTGGGGCTGTATACTGTTGATCTAAAGTGGAATTACCCTGTGGAAACAGGAAATTTCCATTTTAGAGCATTTTGAAATCACTGAAAGTTAGGTCAATTATGGACAATTTGAAAAGGCTTTTATTTTTGAGAGCAAAATCAGAATGACTTGATATTGATATGGTATCACTGTGGGGCTGTATACTGGTGATCTAAGGTGGAATTACCCTGTGGAAACAGGAATTTTCCATTTTAGAGCATTTTGAAATTGTTCCAGGATCAAGTCAGATATGGGCATTTGGAAAATGCTTTTATTTTTGAAAGCAAAATCAGAATGACTTGATATTGATGTGGTAACATCGTGAGGTTGTATACTGTTGACCTAAAGTGAAATTATCCTGTGGAAACAGCAATTTTCACTTTTAGAGCATTTTGAAATCGTTAAAAAAGTAGGTCGTATATATGCTCAATTTGAAAGGGCATTTATTTTGGAAGGCATAATCAGAATGACTTGATATTGATATGGTATCACTGTGGGGCTGTATACTGTTGATCTAAGGTGGAATTACCCTGTGGAAACAGGAATTTTCCATTTTAGAGCATTTTGAAATTGTTCCAGGATCAAGTCAGATATGGGCAGTTTGAAAATGCTTTTATTTTTGAAAGCAAAATCAGAATGACTTGATATTGATATGGTAACATCGTGAGGTTGTATAATGTTGAACTAAAGTGAAATTATCCTGTGGAAACAGCAAAATTCTGTTTAAGAACATTTTGAAATCGTCAAAAAAGTAGGCCGTATATGCTCAATTTGAAAGGGCATTTATTTTGGAAGGCATAATCAGAATGACTTGATATTGATATGGTATCACTGTGGGGCTGTATACTGTTGATCTAAAGTGGAATTATCCTGTGGAAACAGGAATTTTCCATTTTAGAGCATTTTGAAATCACTGAAAGTTAGGTCAATTATGGACAATTTAAAAAGGCTTTTATTTTGGAAGGCATAATCAGAATGACTTGATATTGATATGGTATCACTGTGGGGCTGTATACTGTTGATCTAAGGTGGAATTACCCTGTGGAAACAGGAATGTGCCATTTTAGAGCATTTTGAAATTGTTCCAGGAGCAACTCAGATATGGGCAGTTTGAACATGCTTTTATTTTTTAAAGCAATATCAGAATGTCTTGATATTGATATGGTAACATCGTGAGGTTGTATACTGTTGATCTGGAGTGGAATTACCCTGTGGAAACAGGAAATTTCCATTTTAAAACATTTTGAAATCACTGAAAGTTAGGTCAATTATGGACAATTTAAAAAGGCTTTTATTTTGGAAGGCATAATCAGAATGACTTGATATTGATATGGTATCACTGTGGGGCTGTATACTGTTGATCTAAGGTGGAATTACCCTGTGGAAACAAGAATTTTTCATTTTAGAGCATTTTGAATCGTTAGAAGATTAAGTCAATTATGGACAATTTCAAAGGGCCATTACTATGAAAGGCAAAATCAGACTGACTTGATATTGATATGGTATCACTGTAAAAAGACTGTGGTTGGAAAGTGTTGATATAAAGTTCAAATAGTATTTGGAAATACGACTTTTGCTTTTAAGAGCATTATTAAGTCATTGAAAGAGTAGTTCAAAAATGAAGATTCACAGGGCTTTTACTTTGAAATCCAAAATAAGATGGCCTTGATAGTGACAGGGCACAATTAGGGTACAAGGCTGTGTCATATAGATCTAACATTAGAGTTTGTAAAAAAAAAAAAAAGCCTAAATTATATGTTATTATGTTCTTAACATATCTGTTAATTCACTCGAAGTTGGCTTTTATTTTGAAATCCGGTTTCCACATCCATTCCCGTAATACTTTGAATACACAGGGAACGTAAAACAAACTGGAGGCTGGCTTGACTGCAAGTCTCGAATTGGAGGCTGGCTTGACACCAGTACTTTAATGGAGAGACCGGAAATACAAACACACACAGTTTGTTGTGTGAAGAAATCAAACACGAGCTGAACAAACAGTAAAGTTCCTAAAGACAAATTGTTAAAGGAGGAAACAAAGCAAACTTACAGTTTCTTCACACCAACAACAAGCTCCACTCCACACCTGGACACTAAACACGGACACACAGGTGAGCTGCTTCCTGGAAGGAGGCGGGGCTCCACCTGAAACTCAGCACAGGTGGGAGGGGCTCAGCTCTGTGTGTGCTGATGTGTTAACTTTAAAAATATGCCGTCTGACTGCTCAGACTGAGTCAGAGTAAAGTTCACATGCTGACGTGTGGAGACATGAAACCTTGTTGTAGCTGCAGGTGTGAACACACTGATCCCAGATCAGCTCTGCTGTATTTGTAATAGAGATGGCACGATACCACTTTTTTATGTCCGATACCGATATCATAAATTTGGATATCTGCCGATACCGATATGAATCCGATATAGTGTTTTTTAATCAACAAAACTGTTTTTAAATATCTTGCTGCATTTTGTATAAGTTCATACTCAAGTTTAAAACAACAACTACACTAAAGCTATTCTGTTATACCTGTATACAAAAAAAACATTTCATAGTTCAGCAATACTGATCAATCTAATAAACTTAGACCTACACCATCCTCCCTATTCTGGTATTTTAAAGAGTACTTAGCGTAAATATTAAGCAACCTAACTAATAGGGTTCCAACTCCCAGCAACAACAAAAATAAATAAATAAAAAATAGGGAACCACCCCTCACGCTCCACCTCATGATGCTTAATCGACGTAATCAACCTTAATTTGATGCAGTGTGAAAAAAAAATGCACAGAAATCAATTATTTTTCAAGAAATATTAAATAGATTCAACATCTTTCTTCAACAAAATTGCAGACTGCACAGATGGTACCTTCCCAAAGGAAAAAGTACTATAGCTTACTAGGGTATATATATTAGACTTAATAGTCACTATATACAGTAATTGACTTCTATTCATTTTACATCAAATTAAAACTTTGGGTGTCAGATAATTATTTATTAAAAGCTCGACATTTTAAATGAGAATAAGAAAGAAAAGTATGTCTTTGTGCCCCCTTTTCCCTGTTCATGCCCTATCGGCCCCCCTGGCTAAACTTTGCTAGATCCGCCCCTGCACAGTTACCAGCCGTCAGCTACGTAGAAAAAGATCCTGGTGTAGAAAGTAATATTAAATAAATTCTAACAACAGCTGATCAAGCTTAAACGTTCTGCTGTTGTTCAGCCGCTGGTTTCCTCTTTCTGGTGCAAAGTGGACCAAAAACAAAGAAGAGAGACGGACTCGCGACAGAAAAGCCGATCAGCTGATTTAAGCAGTTTCACGATTGAAGTAGCAGCCGGAGAGCGAGAGGCAGTCGCTCGTTAAGCTTAACGCAGGAATGCTTTACAAACATTCAGAGATGGACTTACACACTTGCTTTACTTCTCTCGGGATAACTTTGTCGGAGATGAAATGCCGGGTTGCTAGCGAAGCTCCACATGCTATCCAGACCACCGACAGGTCCCGCATGCCACAGCCGCTCTATCACGTGATGCATACTGCTCCGAGTGCTAACGTTCTGAGGTGAGTTACGGCGTGTTGCAAGTTTTGTGAGGTGCTTTCGTGATATTTAATGGATCGGATTACATTTTTTATTTTTCTCCGATATCTGATCCAGTAATTTAGGTCAGTATCAGACCGATACCGATACGTAATATCGGATCGGTCCATCTCTAATTTGTAACATGAACATTTCTGCTGCAAAGCTTCAAATGTTCAGCATGTTTCTCTTTTTCCAGTCTATAGATCCAGTCACACTTTCTACCTTCACCTGTGCAGTAAAGACTGAGAGCAGAGCTGAAACCAAGCGTCCAATCAGTGAGCAGCATCAACACCTGAGCTTCATTCAGACTCTGTTATTGAAGATGTTGTTGGTACAAAGTTCATCTGCTGCTCACATGAATCCATGAAAGATTTATTTCACTGATGTTTCTTCAAAGCTCATTTCAACCTGTTGAAGTCATGAATGAAAGTGCAGACTGAGAGTGGATCACATGATGTTTGAGGTGTGTCATGTGACATGTTCAGTATTGTCACACATGTCTAGATTGTCCCTGATATCATAGCTGCTCAAACACTGATGATTATATTTGAAGAATTATTCCTGATGGCAGCAAAGTTTGAATGGAGCTCTCTGTCTGTGCTGATTTGTCGCCCTCTGGAGGTCAAAGCACAAACTGCATGATGTCACTGTAACCACCACAGTGACAGGAAGTGTTTTTATGACTGAAACACTGAAATGATGCTAACGGCTGTCGTTAGGCTCACTGACAGCAGTGCTGATGTGTTCATGTCAAACACTGGCTCAGGTCAGACGCCTTCATCCTTCTCCAGCGTGAGGCCGCCCTCAGACCCACAGGAGCTCTGACCTTTGACCTCCTGACCCTAACCATTTTAGTCTTGTTGCATCTTTAAATGCAAATCCATCCAAACTGTAGCCGAGCAAAAGAAGCTGGAAGCTGTTCTATGAATGATGTTCATCCCAGAGTTTCTGTTAAACGCTGCTGCTGTGCTACATTTGTCATTTCCTGCTTTCACTACCATCCATGTCAAAGTGCTGAACTCATCTGATCACTTTAATGCAGTAAAGCAGGAGCTGTAAGTCTGACATTTATTTACTGTCATTACAAACACACACAGCTGGATTAGCATTCAGACAAAGGGCTGAAAAAAAATCAGCATTTGATTATTATTATTATATATCCTGTCTATCTGTCAGTGCTGAAAGCAGACGTCACTGATCACATGACTCTGAGGGATGTTTCCAGTACTTCGCTGAATCTGAGCCATGAAGATTTAAGGCTCAGCTCTGAAGGCAAAGCAGGTCTGAGCCTGTGTTAGCAAGCTGTACCTAATAAAGTGGCAGCAAGGACTCAGTCAGTAATGATCAGAGCCAGCAGGGGGCAGCACAGAGAGGTGAGGAGCTGTCAGAGAAGCAGGCTCACATCAGACTGGCCATATTCCATCATCTATACCTGAAATAATCATCAAACACACGCAGAGCAGAAACATGTGGAAACATCTGGAGCTCAGTCTCAGTTTGATCCCTCAGAGGTTTACCTCAGTCCTGCTCCTCTACTTCCTGTTTACAGCGCACATCATGCTGTGTACTGAGGGTCATGTGGTCAAATTGCTCGCTCTCTGTTACTCTGACAGAGAGCGAGCACAGTTATCCTAATGTGTGACATCACTTCTAACCACAGAGCATTCAGCTTTCACAGCAGCCAACATCCTGTCACACTGAGCATGTGCAAACACAGCAGCCAACAACCTGTCACACTGAGCATGTGCAAACACAGCAGCCAACAACCTGTCACACTGAGCATGTGCAAACACAGCAGCCAACATCCTGTCACACTGAGCATGTGCAAACAGAGCAGCCAACATCCTGTCACACTGAGCATGTGCAAACACAGCAGCCACCATCCTGTCACACTGAGCATGTGCAAATAGAGCAGCCAACATCCTGTCACACTGAGCATGTGCAAATAGAGCAGCCAACATCCTGTCAAACTGAGCATGTGCAAATAGAGCAGCCAACATCCTGTCAAACTGAGCATGTGCAAGCACAGCAGCCACCATCCTGTCACACTGAGCATGTGCAAACACAGCAGCCACCATCCTGTCACACTGAGCATGTGCAAACACAGCAGCCACCATCCTGTCACACTGAGCATGTGCAAATAGAGCAGCCAACATCCTGTCACACTGAGCATGTGCAAACAGAGCAGCCAACATCCTGTCACACTGAGCATGTGCAAATAGAGCAGCCAACATCCTGTCACACTGAGCATGTGCAAACACAGCAGCCAACATCCTGTCACACTGAGCATGTGCAAATAGAGCAGCCAACATCCTGTCACACTGAGCATGTGCAAACACAGCAGCCAACATCCTGTCACACTGAGCATGTGCAAATAGAGCAGCCAACATCCTGTCAAACTGAGCATGTGCAAGCACAGCAGCCACCATCCTGTCACACTGAGCATGTGCAAACACAGCAGCCAACATCCTGTCACACTGAGCATGTGCAAATAGAGCAGCCAACATCCTGTCACACTGAGCATGTGCAAGCACAGCAGCCACCATCCTGTCACACTGAGCATGTGCAAACACAGCAGCCACCATCCTGTCACACTGAGCATGTGCAAATAGAGCAGCCAACATCCTGTCACACTGAGCATGTGCAAACACAGCAGCCAACATCCTGTCACACTGAGCATGTGCAAATAGAGCAGCCAACATCCTGTCACACTGAGCATGTGCAAACACAGCAGCCAACATCCTGTCACACTGAGCATGTGCAAATAGAGCAGCCAACATCCTGTCACACTGAGCATGTGCAAATAGAGCAGCCAACATCCTGTCACACTGAGCATGTGCAAACACAGCAGCCAACATCCTTTAATGATAGAACAAAATTCAGACATCAAAGTTTCTCACATTACAGAATCCGATGAACAGACATGAAGGGATATTTGTGGTTTTATGCACAGAGTCAGAATCAGACTCAGAGGTGTTCCTCGTGATGTTTGGTGATGGAAACAGTCTCATCGACGTTTCCATCACCAAACTAGAGAAACTAGTAGCTGCACGCAGCAGAGTTTAGCACAGCTGATCTCTGTGACACATCAACAGGAACAACATGTTGTTAAACAGGACTGTATAAAGACTCAGAGTCTGACTCACACCTGAACAATGAGGCTGTGCAGCATCGTCCTGTCACACCTGCTAAACCACTCGTATCAGTTTGAGCCCGAACAGTAACACGGTCACATGACCGACGAGGCCAACGCGCCCAGACGAACGTCTTCCTCGTGGAACTAACTTGTTCCTGTTATCAGATTTGTGAGCAGCAGCTGAAACTGCCACACGAATAAATGTTCTTCAAACTGTTTGATTCCAGCCAATCAATAATCTATAATCATGAGGATTCAAACACAAGAGCGGAACGTGTGGTTACATTGTAACCTTGGTTCTCTGAGTGAGAGACTCTCTCCCCTCTGTCACATATGGAACAGAGGGGAGAGAGAGTGTCGGTGTGATGGAGGACATCAGGTCCAAACATCACAGAAACAAACAAACTGTTAAAGGTGGAAACAAAGCAAACTTACAGTTTCTTCACACAGAGACACCAACAACAAGCTCCACTGTCCCACTCTGATCCTGTCTCCTCCTCTTTTATTCTTGCTCTGAGCTCTTTTTGGGTGTGTGTTTCTGTCTCCACCCACAGGAATGCATTGATACACTGTTGATAACGACTCGAGAGCAGACGTGTGACAGAAAACAGAAAAATAACCTAAACACCTAAATAACGTAAAATAAACAGAATATTTATTAATATGTTTAATTTCTCTTTAAAAACTTTTCTGCTCCTCAAATCCTTTGTTTAAGTTCAATCTAAGGAAAGAAAAGCGTCTTCTTTAAGTTTCTCAAAGAAGTCCACGATCTGTAGGCTCATGGAAATTCATTTTGTTGTTTTTTTGAGCAGAAACACCAGAGTGTAGAGCAGGAAAACGATCCCAGCAGGACGTCTCTGTTGGGGAAATATCCCAGTTATTCCCCTGAGCCTGGTTAGTGAACTGAGTCAGAGCTGTTCATCGATCCTACAGGTGCTAACATACAAACACGATCAGCAGCTTCTCTCATATGGAGAACACACTTCAACATCTGCAGCAAATCCTGTGTTTTATGTTGATGTGACCAACATCTTGTGTTGAGCCTTTGAAGATGAGGAGCCAAACACAGACAGTGGATACAGAAGGACTGTTTATTCAGGGCTTTAATACGACTGAACTGATGCTTCACATCCTGTTTAGAGACGATCGACCAACACAGGCTCAGTCCTCACTCATCACACGGACTTCAGTCACACTGGGATCAACAGAGGAGACTGTTCACCATCACAGTTCAGCAACAATAATCAGAGCTTTTCTCTCTTGGTGAGGATCACATGTTCTGACACACAAAATATCTTCTGCTTTAACTCGTCTCTCTTTTTTAGTTTGGTTGTCGTGTTTTTTACTCTTTGTTCCTGTCAGTGTCAAATATGAGAGCAAACTGTTTTATGCAGGAGCCAAACCAACACCAAGCTGACCAAGAGAACCTATAACACCACCAGAATTTATTATCCAGACTTTACTGACAGATTTATGTGCAAGTAAAGCTGTTTTTTAAATTATGTTCACTGCTTTCAGCCAAGGAAGCATTCGTTCTTAAAAGTTCACGAAACGAGTAAATCCAGTTCAGCAGAGTTCCAGTTTGTAGCACAGCTGATCTCAGCTGATCAACAGTAACAACAGTAGGGGTGAGCCATAGAAACGATATACGATAGAAACGATATAAATTTGGCCAACGATAGAGATTGTGACTATACCGCATGTTGATGATGTCATCAAGCTGCGCCTGTTTTGGTCGAAAGCATCGCAGCAGCTACAACAATTATCATCTGCAATTATGGCGGGCGACAGTCATAACAAAGAGATGAAGCACTATTGAAATATGGCGAAAGCCAAAAAGTTAGCATTCATCCTCCAGCTTCACTGTGCTAATGTTATGCTAACATAACTGTGTCGCTAGCAGTCATGTAGCACAACATTATATACCAGGTAGTCCAACTTCAGTAACCCTGCAAACGCCACTGCTGTTTAGTCTTCATTTATGTTGGAAGTGATAGCAGAGCTGTACGTTTCAATTAGTTTCAAAAATCTCTCAGTCAGAATATGCTATGAAATGTTTAGGTGGAAACTAGCGAGCTAACTTCCTGTTAACTTCTAACTCCGTTAAATTGAATAAATTCTGTTTTCATGGATGCCTGGACGTAGGGCTGCTCGATTATGGCAAAAATGATAATCACGGTTATTTTCATTGAAATTGAGATCTCGATTATTTGACAATATTTATTTAACAATAACAATGTGTTGAATAATGACTTTAAAGGTTGTCAAAAAATAATATTAAATAGTGTGCAAATACTGATAACAGTGCAAATGTTTGCAATATAAAAAAATAAATGAAAAATGTAAACATCTATGTTTAGTGAACTTTGCAGTGTTGCTCTGTGGTGCAGCTATGACACCGTAGCAAAGTTTACACACAGTCTACTTGATCAACGTCTGACTGAACCCATGTTTCCAAACCACTGAAGTTTTTTTACCTCTTTTCAACCAACAGCAGTCACTCTCCTCTCCAAATAACTTCTGCTTGGCTTTCCGAGCTTCCCTCGGGTCCTCTTAATCAGCGGTCCCCAACCCCCGGGCCTCGGACCGGTCCCGGTCGGTGAGTCGTTTGGTACCGGGCCGCGAGAGTTGAGGCTCAGGTGTGAAATGTATAGTTTTCAGGGTTTTTATCGGTTTTCCACGTTATTTTGTTATTGTTTTTATCGTTGACTTGGTTTTCCTGGGTCTTTTCACGTGTGTTATGAATAAATTTTCTTTTTTTCGGTACCAGCATAAACCGGTCCGTGGAGCAAAAAAGGTTGGAGGCCGCTGCTCTTAATTGTTGTGACACGTGTTTGAAATGCAGAGAGGTGCGCTCGATTTGCCACACGGAGCAGCGCGAGAGTAAAGCACGAGGGAGGGGCTAATAATCGGCTCAGTCATTTTTAATGATCGTTGAAAGCCCAGATCGTAATCGAGATTAAAATTCGATTAATTGAGCAGCCCTACCTGGATGTTAAACTTAATTGTTACACCTGGTAAAGCAGCAACGCTGATGATTTAATTAAAGATGAAAGAATTTAGACCATTTTTAACTCTTTGTGTTCGTTTGACTTTGGTACCTGAAGTTGTCGGAGTTTTGGACCCAGATTCCTCCGTGAAGCTCCTCACTACGGCAGCCGTGATGCTCTGACGATCCATCAAGCAGTGCTGCTTACCAAAGTTGTACTAAAACATTTTTAACAGATTTCTGCAGCCAAAATCGGTTCGAGGTCAGTAAGCACAACCAGAATTCATACATAAGGCACACTCTCGATTTTTGAGGAAATTAAAGGATTTTAAGTGTGGAAAATATGTTATACAGAAGAATATATCGTGATATGGATTTGAGGCCATATCGCCCAGCCCTAAACAACAGGTTATTAAACACATCAGTTTGATCTACAGATCAGATCATACATCAGGTTTACTTCATGTAAAATAAACGTCTCACTCTATGAGCTCCATCAGTCTGTGTAGCTCCTCATTGTCATTTCTGAGCAGAGTTTACCTGCACACTTCCTCATGTCTGACAGTGTCACAGTGTGTGTGTGTGCCAACATTAACCAGCTTATCATCAGCTGCTTGTGCTTCATGAATAACTCAGACTGACAGAGTGATGAACAGAGCACAGAGGGAGGCTCTGCTCTGGTCCATCAAGCAGGATTCACATAGTAACATGTTTTTCCTTTGAACACTTCATTGTGTTTAACTTGAAACAGATTAAAAAGTGTTCGATTGTGCACTTCACACAGTCCTGAGTCACAGAGGCTTAAATGTGTTTGATTCTGAGAGGCTTTACTCCTGCATCAACATCAAGTATATGTAGGATTTAAACCGCAGTGAAAACATCCTTAAATATTGATGGTGTGTGAGAGAGTCTGTATTTACTTCTGATTATCTCTGTTTGCAGTGACCCTGAACTGAGCTGGAGCAGCTTCATGTTGTTTTGACGTCACTCAGTAAAACCTGAATGTCGGCTTCTGAAGAAGAAACTGGTTTCATCTGTTTCCAGTTAAAGGGACGATCATTGTTCCACCAGTGATGTTGGATCCAAAGTTTCATTCAGATCGTTTTAAACTGTTTATCAAAGACAAATGTTTGAGTGCAGAGTTACTGACTGATAACCAGAGTGGATTCAGCCAATCATCAAATCATCTCATTGGTTTTATTTTATGTAAATACAAACGTCTCACTTCCTGATCTGCTCATAAAGTTCCTAAAGACAAACTGTTAAAGGAGGAAACAGAGCAAACTTACAGCTTCTTCACACACCAACAACAAGCTGCACAGCTGCACACTAAACGCAGACACACAGGTGATTCCTGGAAGGAGGCGGGGCTTCACCTGAAGCAGGACAGGTGCAGACTTGATAGGAATTTTCCCCGTACAGGGAGGAGGCTGATCTTCAGATGAGTTCCTGTTAAATCTGACGAAACAAAGTTAAAAGTGGACTCAGTCTTGTCTGATTTCACTCTGTTTTTCACTGAGCAGGTTTAAGTTTTATTAATGAAAATCAGCAGAGCTTGGTACTGATGGAAGACCCTCCTCTAATCGTTGTCATTCAGGGTGATCCAACCTGTTTGTGAATGCAGCTCACAGACTCTCCACATTTCCACACGACTTAAATGGTAAATGGCCTGCATTTGTATAGCGCTTTACTCTACATTCAGTCATCCACCCATTCACACACACATTCACACACTGGTGATGGCAGCTATATTGTAGCCACGGCTGCCCTGGGGCGCACTGACAGAGGCCAGGCTGCCGGACACTGGCGCCACCGGGCGAGTCCCTTCATGCATCGTTGACCAACGTGGACGTGGTGGAGTAACAGTTGTGGAGAATGCAACAGCTGAGGTTTGAGAAAAGGAGCTAATAGCCAAGGTCAGCGGCTCTCCTACTTCCTCATAAGGAAACTTCTCAGATGGATGTCTTTCTCTGTCAGAGCGCCTCCACCTTACTGGCTGTGGTGCAGTGAGATCTGAGTCAGTCTTGGTAGGAGTCAAGTCAGGTTCATCAATCACAACATGGTCTGAAGACCAAGCACCTGAGTGAACATAGTCAGCACGACTTGTGCCAAAGACTTCAGGTGTGTCAGGTTGGTGGGTTTGCCAACCAGGTAAGGACATTTCTGGTATAACAGTGTCAGAGAAGTTCTGACGTGCACTGTTGGGCTTCCTGTTAGACTCTCTTGGTAAACCTCAGAGCCTGACGTCTACAAACCAACTGTCCTTTGACATTTTTAGATGTGGGGTCAAAAGCAGAGCTGATCGAGGATTTCAGTGATGGCTCCAAATATCTAACCTGCACTTTTACATAGCAGCTGCTCCGTCTGTCAGTAATTTAAAAACTTTTAATGAGCTGCTGTTTCTCACTGACCGTCAGCTGTAGCTGAGCAGGATATCATTGCATTTGAATCCTCCTGGCTCTCTTTAACCCGAGTTCCTTCTGATTGGTTTCCTGGTTCTACAAAGAGAGTCTGCTGCCTGAGGGCCCCAGCTCCTCCTCCACCTACTGCTGTGGACATTTACAAAACGTCAATCCAAGAAAAATTGTCTGGTTTGTAATAGATAGTCATTTTTTATTAGAGTCTACAGCAGGAACCAACCTGAACCTTGTTATGAGCTGAATCAGTGCTGGACTGTAGAAATGCTGTTTCAGTGGCTGCTGCAGGAACTAACATGGAAACGTGTTCAGCAGCTTTCCAGCTCTAATATAGGAAACACAAGATCAGAGTTTGGACACACTGGAACCAAACAGTTTTGTCTCGGACTTTTATTTCAGCATCATCGTTTGGGTTGAATTAAAACCTTTCAGCAACGCTAACCAGACTTTACGAGGTAAACGTGTATCTCCAAGAATGTCTTGCTAAGAGTCGCGTGTTCTGGGAAACAACACACAAATCAGTGGCGTCAATAAGGTTGTGTTTCATGTAATACTCTAGACTTTACTGTGAGACCATCACTAACATGCAGACGTCACAAAGTTGTTCACGGATCACTTTAATCCAGAGTCACAGACATGCAGAGACACTTCCAGGTATAACATATATAATCCACACAGTCAGTCACAGCTGAGCTCTTTACTGAAGTCAGCATCAGCTCTCTGCTCGCTCTCACATCATATTCATGACAATCAGACGTGTTTCAATGATGCTGCTGTTTTCAGCCAAGCACACAGTCTCCATGGAAGTTTAAACTGGAAACACTGGTAACTGCAGCAGAGTTTCATTTGGAGCAGACCTGATCTTTGTGACGCATCAACATGTCAACACAGTATTTAACAGAACTGCAGTTTGCATCAGATCATACATCAGACTGACCACGTTTGTAATTTCATCAAACCTGCCATTAACATATTCAACAGTACTTACACTATCTTAAACATGTTTTCTTTTTAAAATTTTGCATATTTATTAAATATAAACTGTGCAGTATTTCATTGATGGAGGCCAAGAAAACACAGTTACAGGAGAAATGTATTTAAGCTTGAAATGTAGCTGCACTCGGTAGAATTGAGCCAACTGGTTGTCTTCATTTTCAGTTCTGATGAGCTCACATGTTTAAGATCATCGGTTTAAAAAACCATAAGGCCGTGGATCCTTAAGGGTTTTATGGTTTGAGTTTACAGTGAGAGGTGTTGATAATGATGTTGGCTGTTTTCAAGTTGAACAATCTTCCAGGGAAGTTTAAACTAGAAAAACGAGTCACTGCCTGCAGCAGAGATTCAGTTTGCAGCATTCCTGATCTTTGTGCAGCAGCAACAACATGTTGTTAACAGAGCTGTGTAAAGACTGACTCACCTCACCAGGCTCTCTTTCATTCACATCATACACAACATTTACTTCATTACAAGCTGTGCTGCTCAAGTTACTGGAAATAAGCACTCAGTTACTAAGTAATCCCATGTCTTTACTGATTACTTATTTTCAAAAGTATTTGGTTACTTTACTCTTTAAAAAAACACGACTTGAATACGTAATAAAGTAGAAAGTAGACGTTTCAGCCCGAGACTTTTTCTGCATAATCCATCATATAGAAATGAATCAAATTAAAAAGCCTTTCTTTTAATTGTTTTATTGTTTTTAATCTTTTTATTTTATGCATCAAGAAAAGATTAAATTATATTATAGCTGTTTTTGACTTGATGAAATGTGTTTAACATTTAAACCTATTTCCTGTATATTCCAGCACATGACATAAAATAATGTTTTGTGTTTCCACTCCCGAGTGGGGCGGGTGGAGGTCTGCCCACAGCGGTCATGTCAGGGGGAGGATCCGGGGGTTTCTCTGTCAATGTCACGTTCCCATGGCAGCGTGCTTGCTCAGATCTGAAGTGTTATGGTCCTGGGTGGGTGGCCCAGTGTTTTTTGAGTTTTGGTTTCTTCTCACGGTTCCTTAGTTTTTTAGTGTTTCCTGAGTTCTAGTTTTAGGGCTTGTTATGTGGCTTCCTTCTGCATTTCCTGTTTTATTGTGAAGGTCTGTGTCTTATGCCAGAGTGTTCAGTTTGCGTTTCCCCTGTCTCGTCTTGTCAATCAGAATCGGCCGTGCCTCCCTCCTGTGTGTAGTTTCCCCTCTGTGTATTTATAGTGTGTGTTGTCTCGTGTTCGTCGCTGGTTCGTCTGTGTCGTCTCCTTCACGTCTCCCTGCATATCTTTCTAAGGATTTCATGTTTGAGGTTAGTTTTGTTTAGTGATGGGTAGATGAGGCTTCGTGAAGCGTTTCAGCACATTCCCCAAACTGTACCGATACTGTGTCGATACAGTGTGCTGTTTTGCTCCATACTGACACCTGCTGGACTTTAAATATCATTGCAGGCAACTTACTTGAGACTCAACAGACACCTAGTCATACTTGTTTACACTGTAAGGTACAGTGGAACCCCGACTTACCAAATTAATTCGTTTCCGAAGGTCTTTCGTAAGTGGAACATTTTCGTAAGTCGAAGCACCCATTGCGCGTTTTGAGTGAGGCGATGCTGAATGATAGGCTATAGGCTAACAACAATACTCTAACTAGAACAACAATACATCAGTGGAACAGCGATGCGCAAGTACGGAAGCCAAGGGGTTGTCTCCGAAAACATTAGAGCACTTTTGCAAACATGTGATGTCTTCAGGGGCGGATCTAGAAGGGTGGCATGCATGTGCCACCCTAAAATGATCCCTTGCCACCCCAAGTGCCACCCCAGTTTTGCATTTGACAGTGTTGTTTATTAAAATAAGATCGCATTAACAGTTTGAGCGTAGTTACAGGCAGCAGTGATATATACACATATATAGTATATATATATATATATATATATATATATATATATATATATATATATATATATATATATATATATATATATTATATATATATATATATATGCCTTCACAGTCTTGCCCCGCCTTACCTCTCTGAGCTTCTTCATCTCCACACACCCTGTCGGTCTCTCAGGTCAGCTGACCAGCTGCTCCTGGAGGTACCGAGATCCAGGAGGAAGCTCAGAGGGGGCGGGGCCTTCTCTATTGTGGCTCCAAGTTATGGAATCATTTGCCCATGCATGTTAGAGAGGCCCCTTCACTGTCCACTTTTAAATCACGTCTTAAAACCCACTTTTATTCCTTGGCTTTTAACCTCAGTGAGACTTAGTTTCTCTTTTAATTGAAGTAGTTATTTAATTAATGATTTCACTCTTCTTTTATTTGTGTTTTATTTATATCTCATGTAATTTTATTTTACAGTTCCAGTGTACAGCACTTTGTGTCAGCTGTGGTTGTTTTAAAGTGCTTTATAAATAAAGTTGATGATGATCTCAGATGACCACAAAGTAAAAGATCTCTCAGCAACATGATGCAACAGTTTAGGCACTGTTGCCCCGATCAGATCAGTGAGCTTTTTATTCTAAACATGAGCTGCTGTTACAGCAACAGACATTAATCCTACTGGTGTCTCACACAACAACTCAGTGTCCACTATGTGAAGCAGCCAAACACAGGCCTGCTCCTCTCACTAACAGAGACAAACTGCTGGCATGTTGGTTTCCATCTATACTGTCCAGTCTCTGCTGGTGGACACACAGCAGCATTGTTTCATCTCGTTTGAGTCATTGTTGACCTTAGCATGTTTTTAGTCTTCTGAGAGCACTGAAGCTTCTTTCAGCCTCAGTACCTGCGTTTTATCCTCAGATTAAATTATTATTCTGTGCTTGATGTGCCTCACCTTTGGCCCTGGCTCCTCCCCTCTGACTGCACTAGGACATACTGTCACCTGATAAAATAACACATGGATTCGTGTCATATAAAAAGTGAGACGTGTCAATTCAGATTCTTTGTCAAACATACACTAATGAATCAGTTTACATCAGCAGCCTGACAACTGTCATGATAAATACTAGTTAATCTACAGTCACCTGTGAGCTCTCCTCTCCACCTCTGAGCTACATGGCAGAGCTGCCTCTGTCACCTGATCAATAACAGTGAGACACTCCACATACATGCAGTCACACATGTGCTTCAAATACAGTCATGAACCATCAGGTCATCCTCCAGTTTCACCTGTGACCTTGTGTCACCATTGCTCTCTGAGCTCTGTGTTGGTTCTTCTGTCACCTGACAAACAGGACAAACATGACAAAAAGAATAAAATGTGGAGCTGCTTCAGTGTTTCTGTCACTTTGTGCAGATCCTGACTCGTCAGTAATGTTTGTAGGCTGAGTGCATTTTAAAACTGTGCAAACTGCACTACAAGGTGGAAAATTTGCAAAATCGTGACTACCTCATGATATATTGTCTCAAAAATGAACCCTATGAATACGTCAGTGCCATTAGGATGAAATTATTGTGTCACCAACATTTTAACATTAGACATATAATTCTAACAGCCTCTGTAAACTAATATCCGGGCTGCTCGAGGCTGCCGTTTTCTCTGACAGTTTCAATCAAAATTAGAAACGCTGCTCTGAGACTGAGAGAACTAACAGTGCTGATGGTCCGCTTGAAGCTGAAGCTCCGGTGCGTGTCAAAAAAATCAACACACACCGGCTCACTCCTTGGCGGCCGCTTATTGGGGCTCGCTCGGGCCACTTCGGAGGTGGGGTGCCCCCGGCCTCTCGGCCTGGGGCTCGGTCACTCAGGCACGGCTGGCTGCCGGCGGAGCTCACGGGCGCGTCACTGCAACTCCCCCTGGCTTCTGCTCCGCGGCTGCTGAGTGAGCCCTCATCTGGGACTCTCCTCAGCTCTTACTGGGACAGTGGCGTAGCTGCCCCTCTGTGGGTCTTCCTTGGTCTCTTGTGTTCTGGGGGCCTCTGGATGTCTGGAGTTTTGAGCTCCTCCATACCTGTTTGATACCATAAAGGACGGGGCTGTGGCCCCCCCACACCCTCTAGCAGATCGTTACATGGAGAAACCTTTGGAATGCAAGCATGCTGATCCACACAGGTATGCACACAGGTGTACACATGTGTATTCACAGACGCAGACTACAGCTTTCTTGGCTGCTGCCTCAAAGCACATTGTGCGCTGTCTATCTTGCGTGCTGCACAATATCGTTTATTATTTAGTATCTACTGATATCTACTGCTAGCTAGTTTATTGTGATGGTGCTGTTTTTTTTTATTATGTTGCTCTTTGCTGTTTGCTGTCTCCTCTGGGTTTTTTTCTCCATACAGGTGACCCAGGAGTTTTGTTTTTTTTATTTGTTTGTTTTTTTCTCTCTTCCCCCCTTCTCACTGTCTCTTCTCCCCTTTGGTTTTCTTTCTTTCTCTCCCTCTCTTTCTTTCATTCTTTCCCCCTGTCCTATCCCACAGTCATGTCTGTCCCGTTTGCAACTGAAAATAAAATAAATTCATAATTATAATAAAGGTCAATCAAATGGACCAATATGGCAAGGCCATGATGATCCACTTGGTAAAATAAATCCACCTGGCATCTTTCTTGGCCTTAAGACAACAATTCTGATGCTATAGATCCAAACGGGACACAAAAAAAAAAAAAAATCAACACACTGCTTCAGAAGCTCTGTGTCGAAGCTTGATTCGTTTGGCCAGAGTGATCAGTGACGTCCGAAGCTTCATTTAGAACCTAACTGCTTCGGTGTCTGATTCAATGGTTTATAAGGAAGTGAATCATTCGCGGGATTTGTGGAGTGTTTGGTGGTGACAGATAGTGAACCACTGATCATTCCACTGAGAGATTTGGAGCCAGTGAGGAATAGAGGAGGTTCTGTTGTGTGGGAGAATTTTGAGTTGATTTTGGTCGATCCGGTGGGTTTTCCAGCTTTGTGTTCTGGCTGTTTGCTTTTGTTTTGTGCGTGTTTATTATATCTGAAAACGGGAAAAAGATAAAATGTCAAAAATCTGCTTCCATAATATAAATATCATTAAATAACTTTAGAAAAACTTCCACTTGACTCTTTACATGTAATGTTGTAAAAATATATATTTTATTGTTTAATTAATCTGAAAATGTTAGTCTGCCAAATGTGCAGCAATTGAATTTATTTATTCTCTTTGGCTGATAGTTTGTGGGGCCCAGGTAGACTGTACAACTGCCTCTCTACCAGTTTCTCTGCACTCCAGCCTCCTCTGTGCCATGTGAAGGGATTTTCCTTAAGGCAGGAGAAATGATCTCCACGAAAAGGAACAGGTTCGGCCATCGCACAGTGGAACAAATTCTCTGCTTAAATAAAAATGAGAAAGGGTTACCGTCAATGCATCATGTTTTTCATTTGCAAGTTCATAAGCATTTTCCATTTCACAATCAATTCTACCCCCAGGTCAAAAATATGTCTGGGAAAATTTCCCTAATATAATATTATTTATTATATTTATACCAACACGGTGGCACAGTGGTTAGCACTGTTGCCGCACAGCAAGAAGGTCCTGAGTTAAATTCCACCATCAGGCCGGGGTCTTTCTGTGTGGAGTTTGCATGTTCTCCCCGTGTTTGCGTGGGTTCACTCCGGGTACTCCGGCTTCCTCCCACCGTCCAAAGACATGCAGCTTGTGGGGATAGGTTAATTGGATAATCCAAATTGCCACTAGGTGTGAGTGTGAATGGTTGTCTGTCCCTGTGTGTTGGCCCTGCGACAGACTGGCGACCTGTCCAGGGTGTACCCCGCCTCTCGCCCTATGACAGCTGGGATAGGCTCCAGCGCCCCCCGCGACCCTGAAAAGGATAAGCGGAAGCGAATGGATGGATGGATAATATTATTTATAAATATACCCCTCCGGCGATTAAATGCATACCTGCATGGAGGCAGGACCTCACAGCAGAAGCATACTCCATAATGTGTTGTACATTATTACATGTATATATATGTAACGTGGTATTTTTCAATTATTGTATTTACCAACATCAAGAAGTCACAAGCAAAGAAAGACCACACCATGGTGCATGTTTAAACAAGGAGAGTTTACCGGTCAAAACTATTTATTAAACAAATAAAACACATTTTTTAACCACCAAAAAATACACGTTCAAAGCAACACAGCGGCGGCCCAATATCAGACAGAACTCCACTCTGTAGAGTGAGCAGTCATTATGAAGCAGTTGGTTTTCTTTTGTGGATTCAAGCTGCTCTTCATATTTTTGGCCACCAGATGTCACCAGAGAGGACTGTGTTGAAAAGCTTCGAGTAATGAACCGTTTTTCAATACAAGCTTCAGAAAGCTTCATTTAGCCATCACTACCTGTAACGTTATTGTGACACATTTTATGAGTGAACTTGGCTCTAAGTGACTCACAGGTTTCTTTGAAAAACACTTTCTTACATCCAGCTTCTTCCTCTTTGCTGCCGTCCTCCTCTCCTCCTCGCAGCGCAGGCTTGCCGCTGCTGAAACTAAACAGAGCTCCCTGACAGGCTCAGCCAATCACATTGGCCATACTTGTCACATGACCAGGACTCCAGTAGAAGTAATTTAACTCTTTGGGCACCGCCGGGTGAGAAGTATGGAGTGCCAGGACTGCCATAATGCATTAATTAAATACACCATTAAATAATTAATTAAATGTGGCAATAATTAAAATGTGAAATACATAAATAATTAATTAAATGTGTCAATAATTAATTAAAATGTGAAATACATAAATAATTAATTACATGTGTCAATAATTAATTAAATGTGTCAATAATTAATTAAATGTGTCAATAATTAATTAAAATGTGTCAATAATTAATTAAATGTGTCAATAATTAATTAAAATGTGAAATACATAAATAATTAATTACATGTGTCATAACTATTTAATTAATTAATTCCAATTTTAATTAATTATTGCCACATTTAATTAATTATTTAATGGTGTATTTAATTAATGCATTATGGCAGTCCTGGCACTCCATAGTGTAACATCCGAAATTCCCATGGTGTTGTTCAAAATGTGCTCTGGCACAATCATAAGCATCGCTTGCTGCTGAAAACAAGAAAAAAGCCGTCCTGCTATGGGCTGAACCATTTGTTAATGTGGAGGGGGGGACACTATGGAATATATCCAGTTTTAGCATTTATATTCACTGCTGACTGTAACTACGCTCAAACTGTTAATGCGATCTTATTTTAATAAACAACACTGTCATATGCAAAACTGGGGTGGCACTTGGGGTGGCAAGGGATCATTTTAGGGTGGCACTTGCCACCCCATGCCACCCTTCTAGATCCGCCCCTGCTGATGAAGCCAACAGGTTCGCTTCATTTGCAAAAAGCAGATATGAGTTTCTGAGGCCACAGTCTTCTGTGGCAGAAGGGGAATCAGGGGAAGCCCTGGAGGAGTCCACCACCCACCAGAAACAGGTCTGAGCTCTCACTGCAGTTGTAAAGGGGCTACACAGCCCACATGAGGCTGAGGGATGCAGCCTTCTGTCAGACTGTCACTAACACAGAGAAACACCCGTGTACACTCATACTCATGGGCACATACACCAATCAACCTAACCCCACTAACTGCTCGTCTTTGGACTGTGGGAGCCAGAGAACCCAGAGAGGACCCAGACATGGGGAGAGCATGCAAACAGCTTAGATGTTGGATTTGAACCCAGAACCTTCTTGCTGTCAGGAAACAGTGCCAACCACTTTTCCACTGTGCTGCCTGTTTGACTCTGATACACCCATTTTTGAGCTCTTAAAAACAGCCCTCCACACAACAGAGACAAACCATAAAGGACTTTGTGGCTTGTAGCAACCGAAGAAAGTTTAAGGTGCAAAATAAAGAGGTTGAAAGGAAAGTAATAAAGGAAACATGTAATTATAACAGTAATGTTGGCTGTGTATCACGTGTGGCATGTCATTGTGGGGCTGGCCTCTGTTGGGATTGAGAATATGTGATGGCGGGGGCAGGGTTGGTTACTGGGGTTTATCCTGATCTCCTGTTTAGTGGAACTGTGCTCCTTTGAATCCACAGCACTAACCTGGCACACACACATAAAATGCATCATTGCTACAGAGCACAGCAGGACTCATTATGAGTGGTGGGGCAGGCTGGATGGTGTTGAGGAGTCGTATCGCAGTGACATTGGCTCCCCTGCTTCACTCTCTCCTGCCCCACTAATGCAACTCACTAATCCCTCTGTCCCCTTTAGGTGGGGCTCACGCTGACAAGATAAAATAAGCTGCACGACTGGTGGGTGGGGGCTGTGCTGTCAGCCCCCCTGGGTCTGCTCCTCTGTGATCCTCAGTGGGCCAGTATGCCTCTCCTGGTAGCTCCATGGGGGATGGTGTGGTGGGTTGGTGGGTGCCATGGCGACTATGTGCGGACTTCACATTTTTGTCTGCTGTGACAGCTCCTTGATCTGGGCGGGGCCAGTGGGGTGTGGGTAGGTCCTTTGTGGGGCTTTGGACGTTGCCTGAATATTGTCAGGCAGCTGGGTGCTGTGCCTCGACCCTTTCTTCCTTTGCATTTGTGGTTTGGTGCCATAAATGCACAACATAGAAGAGCCACCTCGACGGGACAACACTCAGCGGTTCATCTGTCTCTCTTCCACAGCATGTCTTTATCCTGTCTTCCTTCTCTCACCCCAACCAATCACAGCAGATGGCCCCGCCCCTCCCTGAGCCTGGTTCTGCCGGAGGTTTCTTCCTGTTAAAAGGGAGTTTTTCCTTCCCACTGTCACCAAAGTGCTGCTCATAGGGGGTCATATTGTTGGGTTTTTCTCTGTATGTATTATTGTACGAGCTACCTTACAGTATAAAGCACCTTGAGATGACTGCTGTTGTGATTTGGTGCTGTGTAAATAAAACTGAATTGAATTAAGAAACAACTCTTAGATTCCTCACATGATTCTCCTGTATTCCTACGGGACGCCAAGGTAATATAACATGGAAGTGTGTCGCAGTGCCTGGTGGCCACATGTTACCCATAAACTGTCAACCTGACCGTACTGTAGCTACGTCCAAAGACTAGTTAAAGATTAAAGCTTTTTGGGGGGTTAAATCTGACATAAATAAAGAAAGAATAACATTAAAGTCGATTCTTTTGATCACTGTGGTTCTACTTTGAGGATATGACGTGTAAAAACCCTCAGTCGTGGCTGGTGGATCTCACATTCCTGGTCTTTGTAATTCCAGTTCAATGAAGCCTCATTTTCACCTTTTTCCAGGTAAATTTTCCCAACTGTTCTAATGTCCATGCTGTGGCATTGTCCCATCATTTGTATTTCCTGTTAATGGATTTTTAATATGGTCTGGGAAATTACTATATATGAGTAACTTCCTGTTGTATTGCAGCTTAAGGCCATTGTCACTGAAATAAAGCCCGAGTTGTAATAGTTTGCATCCAGAACGAGGAAAACGAAGAAACCCAAACACTGCTCAGTGGATGAGTCCGTCCTGGAATAAATACCAGGACAAAACTAAAAAGAAGAGCTTGTTTCCTCGAAGCAACAACAGAAAGCTCTTTGTCTCTACAGATGTTTCTGGGAAACACGTTAACAATATTTAAACATTTGTTCTTAATAAACGTTTTTACTTAATGATGCTTTATGATATTTCTATCTGACCTAATGCAGCAGCGTATCCACATGAACTCTGCAGTGTTTCTACCCAGAGGCCACCGTGGTCCTTCTTTACTAATGCTGAGGGTTTTCTCCCAGCCGTGATAGCCTTTGACAGGTAAACTGAGTCATTCCAGCCCAGTGCAAAAATAACCTCCCTGTCTGCTCTTAACTTCACGCATCGATGCTAAAACGTTGCATAACTGAACCTGCAGACTGTGATCCTGTAGCTGTCGAGGAGAGGGCTTGATGCCGTCCATCTTCTGCTCAATTAACAACGCCTGCAACCTTTTGAGCCTTGGTCCTGCTACAGTCACAAATATAACATCATCACTCTTTATTTGATCCACTACACTGCTGTCATTTCTCTGTTATGGCCCCACAAGGTCACTGAATCAACCCCACAGCATCACGTACAAGTTTTCAAAGCGGTGTTCTAATCTGCTTCGAGCTTTCATCATTTTAGCCAGCCCCTCCGATCTTCTCCAGGTAAACACTACAAAGAAAGAGTTCAGTCTGAATAAAACATCTTGTGCATGTCACACGATACAGCATCCACAGCAGTATACACTGCAAACAGCAGAAGCTCTTCCTTCTTAGCCTTCGGTCCAGCAGTGATGACCTCCTCCTGCTTTTGGTTCAGATCACCTTTCTCCTGAAAATCTGAGCTGGGCTTGACAAACCCTCAGCTCAGCGTGATATAAAGGTAGCTCTTCTAGTGTATTTGCCATCTCCTGAGCTCTCATTGTTACCATCTCACATTCTTCTCCAATCCATGGTTAGGGTGCTGCTCATAGGGGGTCATATGATTGTTGGGTTCTTCTCTGTACCTATGAAGCGCCTTGAGGCGACTTTTGTTGTGATTTGGCGCTATATAAATAAAATGGAATTGAATTTTCAGGGTCAAAGTTCAGAGGAAAGTTTGTTTAGCAAATGAATGACAATAAATCATACATGTTTGCTGATTCACAGGTTAACAGCCTGGAGGAACAGGGCTGTGTCGTTCCTGTGATGTGATTCAGCTTTATTTCAGCCACTCAACAAAACAACATTATATTATATTTAATATATATTAAATATGTGCCAACTGATTCAGTACGTTTCATGTAGAAATATCTGTGGCAACTTTTTGTTGCAGCAATGATCTCAAAACACGGGGGGGGGGGGCTAAGATGAATGTCTGCTGTGAGGACAGGGGGTGTGCATGTGCTCAAGTCACGTGACACGTCATTTACGCAACATTTGGTCGATTTAAAAGTTACAGTGAGATAAAATCATGTTATGGATTGCACTCAGTATATTGTGCCGACATGGTGAGATTGTGTCTGTCGAGCCGAGGAGAGCGTCGCAGTGCCAAAAGCTGTAAAATGAACTATCAGGCTGGAGTGTGCTGCCACAGCACAGAGCAGTCACAGAGTCCTGCAGGCAGAAGAGGAGTGATCGTGTTAGCCACCTTACAAAACAAAAAGACATGAAGTGAAAAGCAGAGCGCAGAGTGAGGCAGAAGAAGACAGACTGGGCCAAGTCCTGCATGTGCGAGAGCGAGCGAGACCCGGGACAACGTCATCCGCCTCGCCTGGACTAGTCCGCCGGCCGGAGGAGGGACAGTGGCTGCACTGTGCAGCCGAAGACTCACTTTGATCGCGCAGGAGACGAGCGACGCAACCGGTCCACCGTCCGTGCAAACTGCGCCAGGCAGCGTATTGCACGCTGGAGGTCACCGAGGAAAGTCACAGTAGGAGCGGCGCTTAGTGAGAGGTGATGTCGGGGGGACATGGCTTCTTCTCCGGTCACCCCAGCATCGCTTGAAGGAGAAACACCTTCACCCACCGGGAACGAGGAGCCCGCGACCACCCGACAGGTAAGACACGCCTCCGAGACCCTCTGCGCGCCCGGTAACGTTGTAACGTTTTACCGAAGTTCATTCGCAAACACACCAGTTTAAGATGGACCCGAGAATCAGCACACGGGAGCACTGGTGTCTGACTCAGCAGAAACGGCTCGACGTGCGTGTAATGCTTCGTATTTGATAACGATGGAATAATTCTTTAAAATAAGCACACAGATAAACACTGGTGGGTGGAAAAGTTCGTGTTTTGCTGAAATGAGTCCCGCCTAGTCCGGTCTACACCTCATTCAGCAAACATCTGAGTCACCCTGAGACGCCAGTGCGCGTCCTTCTGATGCAAAAAGCCGTAAGTGACACGCTGTTTACACGCAGGAGCAGTTTAACACATGCAGGTTGTGCCAGTAGGCGTTTCCTTCAATGTGACACCAAACGTGTAAATCAGTGCTGGGAGCGGATGTTGGACCTGATCAGTCTTAATCTGACAAACTGTAGTTCCTGCTCTGTTTCTAATTCAGCCCCATGACAGACAACCAGCATGTTCTCCTGTCACGTGTTATTGACACGCACATATTTAGTCCGTGTGTGGGATGTTAAAGGTGAGTTTGTTCAGGGCACGATCAGACTGAGGCCATTTCAACAGGTGCAAGGAAGTGTTAGTGTGGTTACTACGGCAGCACTGATGCCCTGATGAGTGCACATGGCTGGAATGAAAAGTCAATGCTATGTATAGCATGAACTACTTGTTGTCTAAGGCGGTGCAGAGAGTGAGCAGGAAATATCTGAGGTTGGATATTTCAGTACATACAGAGCTGTGCAGAGACATTAGGATCTTAAACTATTGTCTGTATCTGGCAAAGCGAGAATCTGAGCCTTGTGTACAAACTGTCTGGTGTTTGTTCTGGCAGGAATATGAAACTACTGTGCACAGCATGCTTATTAAGATGGCCCAGGACCAGGTCATCTTGCAGGATGGTAGTGTTACATCGAGAAGGTTCCTCTTTAATTGTTGGATTTCTGTGTGAGTTTTCTCCCTGTGCCTCTGTGGCCTCTCCCCACAGTATCTGTGTTTGTGTTTAAAGTGTTTAAAGTACAGCACTAGATGATCGTATGGGTGAATGTGACTTGTTGTAAAGCACTTTGAGTTGTTGTCTATATAAAGTCTAAATGGAAATCCACTTATGTGCAGAGGACCAGAAGATCCAGCGCATCGAAATAAAGAGTTCTTTGCTTAAACAATGAATTGTGCGATAAAATATTAATTTACAAATTCATTTTTAAGTTATTTTATTTATTCAATACAAAAGTAATTTATTATCTAGTAATTTAATTGAAAATAAAAAAATATTTATAAATCAGTATTTGAAAATAAATAATTATTCCATTAATAAATACTTCAAATCAGAAAAAAAAGAAATAAAATCTCAATAAAAACCTCACATCAAAAATCCTTTTCCTGTGTCGTCTCATGTCCAACATCTGTGTAGGCAGAGTCTAAACACA
Source organism: Copadichromis virginalis (assembly GCF_057382275.1). NCBI lineage: Eukaryota > Metazoa > Chordata > Actinopteri > Cichliformes > Cichlidae > Copadichromis > Copadichromis virginalis. The sequence continues at coordinate 2,937,874 of NW_028188589.1, read as the reverse complement.
GAGGCTGAATGGCCTTTGGTATAGGTGCAAAGCTAAGACTGTCTAACCAATGACAGAGCTCCTTACCTCGCACCGGCTAATTTGCATTGCTCCGGGATTTTGGAAATTTATCCATTTATTCATTATGATGTGGTTCAGCATCATAATGCTGAACCACAGAAACACACACACACACACACATATATATATGTATATACACATATATATATGTGTATATACATATATATATGTGTGTGTGTGTTTCTGTGGTTCAGCATCATAATGCTGAACCACAGAAACACACACACACACATATATATGTATATACACATATATTAGGGGTGCAACGATACTCGTATCGATATTGAACCGTTCGATACAGTGCTTTCGGTTCAGTACACATATGTATCGAACAATACAAAATTTTTAATTAATTTTATCAACTTTCCTTCTGACGATGCTGTCTGTGTTGAGAGCTCAGTGGATCTGTGTTCGACTACTCCGCCTAGGCTGCACTGTCGAGCACAGATCCACTGAGCGCAGCGCAAGCTAGCAAGACAGAAGCTAAGCTCGTTGCAACATGGCAAACTGAACCTCCCCCACCCTCATTCAGATCTGGGCTTTGGAACTATTTTGGTTTTCATGTGACGTATGACCCTGAAGTAGAGCTGGGCGATATAAGATTTTTTCATATCACGATATGTTTTTTTCATTTCAGGCGATAACGATATCTATCACGATATAAGCCAAATAACTATATTTGTAAGATTTAAATGTGCCGTTGCTCACAAGTAAAATGTGAAATAATCAGCAGCTTGTTTTTATTTAAATATTTATTTCCTATAATAAGTTCAACAGGGTAGATGTACTTAAGGAACATGAGACTTTTTCAGATAAATAAAGGCAAATATTGCAAACTACACAAAAGGCAGCCGCTAAAGCGTTTAAGTTTCAAAATAGAACAAACGAAACAGACTAAATTGTCAATTCCACTTAGAAACAAAATATTAATTCTAAAAATAAATCTTAGTTTGTTTTACAGAAGAACAGACAAAATTGACTAACTTTTGTCAATATCAAATAAACTGAGAACTAAAAGGAAATTCTCAATCTCTCCTTGTTGTATAGCTTAGCTTTTCAAACAGTTTTAACAGTTACTTTAGTCTGACAAAAGCCGAATGACGAATTAGCGCTTCCAGTCAGAGACTGAGGCTACGTCCACACGTACACGGGTATTTTTGAAAACGGAGATTTTCCGTTTTCGTTTTAAAAAATAATCCCGTTCACACATAAAGGCAGAAATGAAGGAAAACGCTGCTATGAACATGCCAAAGCAGCAGGTGGCGCTAGATTCCTAACCGTGCAGAAATGTTGGCCAATCAGAAGTCTAGAAGCCTCGGTGGGAAAAAGTAAACAAAGCTGGGGCATAGAAGCAGAACCGAGTCGTATGCGTGGAGGGACAGTAACTGTGTGTATATGTAAGCATTTAAACACTGCAGAGAGTAGAATTAACAGTATTGTAGAAATTCATTTCACCGAAACAATAACGTGGCGCACAGTGTGACGCATGCACCAGTTTATTGTATTTCCAGACTTGCTTTCGGCACATTTACAGTGAGCGCTACTCTGTTTTTTGTCAGACTTGAAATAGCCGAAATACCTTCACACTACGGAACTTCTATGGCTCTTCCGTTCGACAATCTCTCCGGCGTTGGAACCATCATCTGTTTTCTCTTCGGTCACGCTCGGTTGATTTTTCTAGTCGGCACACTCATTTCCTCCATTACGCGCTGGCTGCTTCCCAAACAAACACACGTGCGGCTTGGCACTTGTGCTGTACGTAACAAGTCACGCGACGTGACGCTGCGGCTGTGATTGGTTCGGCTCTGCGCTACTTAATTTGGATTGGCTGACCTTTTTTTTTTTTTTTCTTTGAGGACAAGAGCGGCGAGGTCTATCGCGATAGCTTAATTTCTCTATCGAGTAAAAGTTATATCGCGATACATATCATTATCGTTCTATCGCCCAGCTCTAGGTGAAATATCAAGTCTTTTCAAGTAAACCGGTTCAAGTCCCAAGTCATTGGTATAAAAGTCCAAGTCAAGTCACAAGTCTTAGAACATTTTTTCAAGTCAAGTCTAAAGTCATAAAATTAATGACTCGAGTCTGACTCGAGTCCAAGTCATGTGACTCGAGTCCACACCTCTGGTGTGTGTGTGTGTGTGTGTGTGTGTGTGTGTGTGTGTGTGTGTGTGTGTGTGTGTGGAGTCAGAGTGTGACCCCATAAACGACTTCCCTAAACCTGCTGGTCTGGAAGTCCAGCAGTTCATCTAAACAAAAGGCACTTAGACTAAAACAGACATCCTACCACAAAACAATAAGAAGGTAGCACCTCTCCCATGATCCCAGGACGTGGGTGTGAATGCCAGAACACTCTGGAGTCACACAAAGTCTTTAAAGACTACTATCATTACACAATTGGTTCTACACCTCTGAGCATATATGGTTAGATATTCCCCAATAACAATGACAATGATAAAATATAAATCCAACAATGGTTTTCAGGGTTTTTATCGTTAACTTCGTTTCCCTGGGTCTTTTCCCGTGTTGTAGTCGTGTGTCTTATTTTGAAAGAAATGTTTACGCGTTACCATAGCGACCAGAGAGCATTAAGGCTGCAGACAGGTGCATCCAACAACATTTTATTTTCCCTTATTTGATTTATGGACCTAACTGTATGAACTGGACTTTGGCTTTAATGCTGCTCCTCTTCATCATTGCTGTGTTGCATTTCCATCATTCTGCTGCTGGATTCACTGCAGGCTTTAACAAACACTCCTTTGGGTCCAGGCCCAGCCACGTGTTTGTAAGCTGCTGTGCTCCTCACAAATAAAGCCTGAAGCAGCTCAGACTGTTAGAAGCAGCACTGAGCCCTGTTACAGTTATAGTGTTAGAGCAGCGGCTGCAGCCTACAGCATTTAAACTAGCTGACAGTAAACACATCAGTCCAGATGTTACCACATTACTTTGTGATGCTGAGAGTTAAAGGAGACTGGCTGATTAAAATCCCATTCCTTACATCACCGTCCTCTGCTCTGACTGCTTTCATTTAATCACAATCAGAATACTTTTTTGATCCCCAGGGGAAATTATTTAGGTTACAGTGCTGCAGCACAAACAGGAACAAAGACACAACACACTAAGTAAGAAATAGCACAATATACACAATATATACATGCATATATATACATATGAGTCACTTATAAGTAACATGTGAGTGCTGGGGTCTATGACAGCAGGCAGGTCTGTATTTATGTCCAGGCTGACATGAACAGCTAGTAGTTCAGGGTTCAACACTCAGGAAAGTGTGTGACCTTCCACACTGACAGAAGATGCTAAACATGACTTTAAACTGTTGTTTGTTAAAGCCTCACAGATCTGAGAGCAGGGCTCAGTGGGTACATGAGCCTTTATACATGAAGGCTTTCTGTTTCCAGGAGAGGAAACATGTGATCCAGCTGTGTTTGGTCACATGGATCTGCTCTGCATGGATCACCTGACTAAAACATGTTGTTATTATTGTTCTTACAGTCTTAAATCGGTACATCAGGCGGGTCACATGACACCCGGGGGTGACAGCAGCATCTTTCCTCTTTAGAAAGCTGCTCTCTGTCCCAGGAGCTGTTGTCACAGTAACAGCAGGAACAGGAAGTCACATGCTCTCTGCTCTGTGATTGGCTGCTTCTTATCTCAGCTTCCTGCAGAGGGTGGGGTCTGCTGATAACGCACACCAACAGAAGTGTGACTTTCACTTCCTGTTTATTGCTGTTGTTCTTAAAGCTCTCAGGCGATGCTGCAGCGCCCCCTGCTGACACAAACTCCTCCCTCTGTCTCAGAGGTCACAGGTCAGCCTGCTGCAGAGGGTCTGCCTGTTCATGGACTTCCTGTTACAGAGACGGGTCTCAGCGTCAACACTAGTTTCTGATTGGACGGTGTGGAAACCCAGCTTCCTCCAGCCGAGTGATGTGTGGATTCATCACTCTCTGTGGATCAGTGTAAGTCTGTGTGTGGGTCAGCTGCAGGACTTGTTTGACCTTTGACCCTGGCAGACAGAGCTGGTTACTGCTGTGTGACTCCTGCCGTCGCTCCACTTTAAATTTTACTTAAAATAAGTCCTGACATGACCCCGCCCCCTCTGACCTGCTGCTCCTGGATGTGCTGAGGACACAGCGGAGGCTCAGAGGGGGCGGGGCTTTTCCCGTGGCGGTAACCAAACTGCATTAGGTCGCTGCACTGCCAGTGTTTAACCACACCTCTTCTGACTGACCTTTGACCTCTGACATGTTGATTTGATCCTTATTTAATGACGTCTTTTATCTAGTGATTTAATTCTGTGTATTTATATGTGATGGTGTTCCTGAGTTCAGCCTCAGCTGATATCCACAGACGCTCCTATTGGCTGGTTTTAAAAACACATTTTTCCATTAAAGAGACTCTTTTAAAAACACGTCTGCCTGAAATTCACATTTCATTTATTTTGGGGGATTTTAACAGAGAGATAGAACTTTATGAATCCCTCATGTTTATCCTCCAGGAAATCCAGTTTGTAGCAGCAGAACACCGACAAACTTTTACACAGCACAGAATTAGGATATCAAATAAAGGGGAATAAGAGAATATGAATATAAGCATAAATATGTACATATATACACAGACCTCACACAGAGACAGCAGCTACACTGTGTGTGGATGTGATCCACAGTCACAGCTGTGGGTTTCAGTCAGTGTGTCTCTAACTTCATGGTCACATTTCAAAGCTTATTGGAGCCAGAAGATGTTCAAGTAAAAGATTTATTGCTGTACTCGTCTACCAGGATAACAGGAGGTTCATAAAGCTGTGTAATACTTCAGCTTTACATCATGCAGTAGTAGTTTATTAAACCCCCCAAAATATGACTATCCAGAGTTGGGACCAGGAAGCAGAGTTGCAGTCTTACACGCCTCTCTGCAGCTTCTCTCCTCCTGCTACCCCCCAAAAACCCATCTCCATAGAGACTGTGTCAGCTCCCAAACAGACAAAAAACAAACTAAAAACCAGCAACAAACAACTTAAACATAAACAATCACAAAGAAAGAACAATACAGTATCCACATCTGAACCAAAGAGTAAAACAGTGAAATGTGGATTATTAAACATTAGGTCTCTCTCCTCCAAGTCTCTGTTAGTACATGTTAGTAAAAACATTTCTGCATTTTACCCATATTTTATTTTTAACTCAAAATCAAAGATTCCAGATTCTCCTACATGTTGGTTTTGAATCAGATAGGACGACAGATTTCAGGTGGCCCTGTGTCTTTCTCTATTACATTTGCCACTGTGTAACTCAAAGTTATTTAAGGACTAGTTTATTTCAATGGATGAGTTTACTGACTGACGCGCAGAAGAAATAGTTCTTTATGGAGCCGAGATGGTGTGAATGATGAGACCAAAGACTGCAATATCTTGTACCAAAAATATATTGAATAAATGGAGGAAAGGGGAAATGGAACAAAATAATTAACACAACACACAACATAAATGCCCACAATTAAATAATAAATCAATGCTGTGATCTTTCTGTGCAAAAGTCCTTTTTGGTCCTCTTCTTTTTAAAGTTCACTTTTAAGGTATTCCTCCTTAGAGTCCAGCTTCATACAAATGGGGAAATATGTCCGTAATCCAAAGACGGCTAAGTGGGGGAAAGAGGGGAAACAAAGAATGGTCCTACCGGCTCGCCACTTCAATATGAAGAAGATTAATTCAAAGGGAGGGAACAAAACCTGACCTGTAGGTCAGAAAAACGTCCATTAGCACATCAAGTTCGATTCAGTTTACCGGTAAACAAATATATTTTTCTGCAAGCCTATGTAACAATGCAAATCATCATCAACCAATGTACAACAGTTAAATTATTAATTATCTTGGCTACGTAGCTTAATCTATACAGTCCAGTAGCGTTCGCTACAAACAATACAAAAACAACAATAAAGGAAAACAGCTGTCTAACAGACAGCATAGCCGAATTCAAGGCAACACATAACAATAATCATTCAATCGCACTTTGTTTCAAAGTAAGCCCATTAAAGTGCTTAAGTAAATAAAAGTGTTCAAAAACAGCGGTTTTTGAGCCGGAGTTCTGCTCGCGGTGGGAACGCCGCCGCAAAAAGCCACTTTTTAATCGCGAAAACGATCGACTGGTTACTGACAACCAAAAGGTTGTTTTTGGCAGATATTAAAGATCATGGGTGGGCGGGGCAAATGGAGCAGTTTTCTACAGTCGAGTAAAATTCCAGGAAAGAGCTGGGTGTGGCTTTCCTTTAAATCACATGATCAACAGCTTTAAGATGGAGGCAACTCGCTCAGTGTTTCCTGTTTCATTCTTAGACTGTGGCGATGGTAAGTAGCAGCTTTTCACTTGTTACCTGGCATCTTTTCAGCCACCAATGATAGTCATTGTATGTTATCAACATTTCACTAACTATGTTTTCTCTCATGTTTAAAATAGGCCGACCAAGAGCAAAATAGGTATGTCTGCAGACTCTGCTGTAGCCAAAGTTATCAGATCTCCTGTGTTTTTAAATCCCTAACTGCTCGATCATTATCATTTTAGAAGACAACAATTTCTCAAAGGAGGTTCAAAACTAATGCCTACAAGATTACCAAGAGGATGGTTCGGGGCTCTTACATGACTCCGGGAAGTCAACACTTGGTGGATGAGGTGTGTTACCTTTGACACTTTTAAGACAGTCCTGTTTATCACTACTAACAATAAGCAAATATGTTTTCACTCAACAGATCCTTCACAGCATGTTGTTTCTGGGCAAAATCAACAACATCCCCTTTTCTCCAGAAGAAATCTTCCCTAATCCTTTTGTGTTGGGTTCTTTAATGAGAAGATATCCCAGGCCTTTTAAGTTGTATTCGACTCAGCTTCCCAGGCGAAGTCCCTTCTCCTGTGTGCTCGACATGGTAAGATAACTCTTCTCACATTTTCAGTCAATCTGACAAACTTCCAGTTTTTAGGAAAGTATAATGCAAAGTGCTTTTTTACTGAGAAATCCAAAGAAAATCCATACTGTACCTTATACTTCAACATATGCTTCTAGCTATACTTCTCCACCAAACACAGAGACTGCAGGAGAGCTGGAGACTTGCTTCAGAATTTGTTAGTTCTAAATAATGTCTAACAGACTCATTATTGGAGATGCTTACAGTCTTCAAGGCGTATATGATGCTGTCACTGTGTAGCTGCTGGATCTGTTAAGTCAGCTCAAAGACTCTAAATTCAGCGTGTTTTGACAGCCCGGCATAGCAAAATAGAAAAAAAAAGGTCAATTAGCAAATTTAATTATAAATTAGTGAGAACAAAGATGGATTTTTGCTTATTGATTTAAAATTAAATAGATTTTTGTGACTTGTTTCACCCCCTATCTTAAAATGTCTAAACCAAAAGCATCCAATGGTCCTGCATAGTTAAACAAGTCAAGCAGCGAAACAAACATGTTGATCAACTTTCTATGAAAAACAACTATATAATCAGGTGCAACACTTTGACCAGATCTGTAACTGTTTTCAGATCGTCCTGCAAAATAACTCAGAGAATGAAGAGCAAATAAAGCAGAGTCTGCAAGATCTCCTCACAGACTTGGACTTAGAAGAGAATAATAAAAAAACAGCTTTCGTCTCGTCCACCATCTGCATTTCTCAAAAATCCCAAACCAACAAATCAGAAAGGTACTGCGGAGTCTCCATGTCCACCAAAGGTCCTAACGCTGGGAAAATTATGATTGCTGCCTCCTGTCTTAGCAAATGGCATAAATATGTATCTGGTGCGGTGATGACCTATTATCCAAACACAGTCCAGAAAGATTACTTTGATGGAACAATTGAAGTACCTGGAAATATCAGGTGTGAGGCTTTTTGTCTCCGTGATGGTGCCAGAATGAAGCCTTGCAGATCATGTAAGAATTTGTTTGGCTTGAACACAGAAGACCTCAGAGAGTGGCCATATGGTAACTGTGCTGAAGCTGAGAGCCTGAGCAATTTGCTTGAAAATGAGAGAGAAGTTGAAACACATGTGGATGAATACTCAGCTGAAAAGGATAACAGGCAGAGAGCTGAGGATGAGGTTGGTAGGGTTCTTAGAACTGTGTTGCAAAGGATTCGGTTTAACTGGACAGGTGAATTTTACAACCCAGAACAAGAGTGAGATTTCATGAAATCATTTGCATTCATCATTCTGATAAATCAAAGATTCTCTGCTCTGACAGCATCTGTGTGGATTTTCTGTAATCACAGAGACGTGTATAAGCATGTTTACTTTCCATCTCCATGTAATTGTCACATTTAATAATTAAAACTGGCTTCTATGGGTTTTTGTTTGTTTGCTTACATATCTAGTGTTTAATGCAATATGAAGCATTATCAGACAGCATTTATTGGGAAGAATCCCATATTTATACTGGTCTGTACCCAGGGTACACAGAAAATAAAAACACATGTTTTCTTATTATGATCCCAACTATAATTTACTTAAGCAAAAGCACTACATGTGTAGTTATAATATTTATAGCAGTTACTGTTGAGCTTTAAATTTATCATGTTAAATGTTTATATGCTGATTATATTGCTTTATATAAGAAAGGCCTAACTCTGAGTACACTCTGTGCCAAAAAGTGCTGACAGGAAACTGCATGCTTTTGCAGAAACGTGCTTTTGCAGCTAGAAAGTGAAGCTGATATATATCAGTTTTAATTAGTTTTTACCAACTGCTTGCTAGGGCAATCCCACGAGTTTGGTGTTTTTGTATTGAACATGATTCCAAGTGCTTTCTATAACACATAGCAGAGGTGCCACAACAAAGACTGAGAAGAGGACAGGAAGAGACAGTGAAAGAGATGCACTCCTTCGCCATTCATGTTAAAGCGTTGCATAGCTTTAATTTTAGAGAGTGTTGCATAACTTTAGTCATTTTTCTACCACAGGTGAAGCCAAGAATTGTGAAGCTCTCTTTTGGCCAAATACCAGAATCTGTAAGAAGAAGAAAAAACAAACAATCAAATAGGTCATTATTAAGAGGACAACAATCTCTTGATGATTATCCACAGTGTCTTTGATAACTCTGAGATACAAACTGTCAAGGATATACACATCCCAGCAAACAATAGCTGTGTTTGACTAAAGCGATTAATAACAAGGACAGAGCTACAATCACTACAGTCAAACATAAAGGGCTTAATCCTGAATCCAAGTCTGAGCTGTGATGCCGTTGGTGCTGAAAGCTGCTCAGATCCTGAAGCTGCACGTTTTGTCTCTCTCTAACCAAACCAGCAGCAAAAGAAGACACATTTCGCTTGACATAAACATTGTCATGAATTCCCTCTTACTTTTGCTGGTTTGCTTCCACCACCATTAAAACACACACAGAAAAACAACACAGCACAGCTCTCTGCCTCTCTCAGTGTACTTTAAGAACACCGTTTCCCATCTCAAATCTCTGTTTTTGGCATTATTCGCTTGCTTGTTATGAAGCAGTCTACCGTTGTTTACAGCCATTTTTTTTAATGACTTCCGACAAGACAGCCTCATTTCTGCTGTTCAATACCAAATTTTATTTATTTTTTCAAATTAAGTGAAACTGCAAAATGCTCTGCTGTGTCTCTATTAAAACCTCTTATTAAAACCTCTGAATCACTTCAGCAGCATCAGCCAATGTACATTTGTTGAGTCGTGGTTCTCGTCTGCTTTTGTTCTACTGCAGAATAATATTTTTAAGGTTATCTACTGTAAAAAGCTAGGCCAGGAAAATCTGCTTCATGGTTTTGTGTTTTATCCTCAGTTACTTTGACACAAAAGCATCTGCTGTGATGCTCACACCTCTGATGAAGTTTCACAAGTGTCAGTACTGATAAATGATCAGAATTATAATGTTTCTGACTCTCTGAGTAAGAATTAAATGGAATCTAATTGGGACCTTGTGAATTGGAATTGAACAGGTTCTAGAAATCAGTGATGATACTCAGCTCCAATACCCACCTATGATATTAGGCTGACGAACGCTGACTGGGTTTCATTTACCAGCTTTTTATGTTCTTCCTGCAGTTTCCTCCCCACATCACTCATCTTAACTTTTTTCCAGTCCTCCTCAGTCTAAACAGAACACACAACAATACAAAGAAAAGCTCAGGTGATTGATCTCTAACACTAGGCATCCCCAGTCTTATTCTTAGCAGTCTAACTTCTCACCATATCTTTGAAGGCCTCTCCATTGTAGTAGCGCTTGGATGCTGGATACTCTATCGTTTTGTCACATAGTTCCAGGAAACTGGAAGCCACCAGATGCAGCTCCTCTCCGTCATAGCCGTACAGCTTTTTGTCCTCACGCGTCATCAGCACAAGCTCGTCACATGGACATGAGGTGCCCTTTACCACACCAATAACCTGCATTTTTACAATCTCGGGAAGGTAGAATTTTCCCCAGGCGTTAACTTCATCATCATCCCCGTTGTATTTGGTGTTCTCAAGCTCTTCTATCCACAGGTCAGCACCACTTGGCTTCTTCAGGTGAACGCACATGCTTTTGTTTTTGGAAACAAAATCTTTCACCCATTTCAGGTACTTTTCACCTGGAAAGAAGCAGACAAGGAAATATGGATGAATGTAGAAGTGTTGGAAAAGACAAATAGCAAGGTTATCCTATAGCAGTTTGTGAAAATGTTGTATCTTGAAATAAGCAGGCAAAATGAGGATCTCACTTATCTCATATGTTCTGACTACCGACTTTCTTCAGTTAAAGGACAAAAAAAGGGCACACTGGAGGCTGACAGAGTGTGCAATGGTGGGAATCATTTTGCAGAACTCACTAAAGTTTGTTTCTCCTGGAACAAGCTTTTTACACTTCGGCAAATGAAAATACTGTGTTAAACTAAAAAAGAGCACCAGACCAAGGTCTACAGTACTAACAGAAAAGCATGCCGTTACCTGTCGACACAGCTGCTGATCTTCCTCACCAAAAAAATGAGGATCCCTGAAAGGAATAGAAAGGTTATGTTAAAATGAATGACTGTCACGGTGATCATGGGAAGCTCCAAAATATCACAACAATAGCTACGAAATCACAAAATGCAGTGTGATGTCTGTAAGCACCAAACATGACATCTCTGCAAATTCATCTTGAAACATGTAGGTACCTCACACGTACAGCTGCAGCCATCTCAGCCATTTATCACTGTGGCTGCCAAGTGGCTGCCACTTCACAAGCGCATGGCACAACATAGAAGAGCCACCTCCACAGGACAAGACTCAGCAGTCCATCTGCATCTTAAGGATAAAGGACACTCTTTCGAGGATGCCAATGTTCACATTTTGGGCAGAGAGGACAGATGGTTTGAAAGAGGAGTGAAAGAAGCCATCTATGTCCACTGTGAGCGACCATCTTTGAACAGAGGCGGGGTTTACGACACCAACTCTCTGCCATCTATAATCCAGTTTTGAGATCCCTTCCCAGACGCCTTAACGCCCACTCACATCCTGGGCCATCTGACCTCAGGAATTCGCATGATAAGGTGGGGCCAGGTTTCACAATGAACCCACCCGAAACTGGCTGATTGGGACCCACACCCAGTTTCACACCTTGGCTCAGGCGATTAGAGGATCATCAGGGGGTCCTTTTGTCCCTCTGTGGGGGGAAACTCCCACTAGGCTTATATCTGGGACTCTCCACCATTTGACCTTAGAACTGAAGAAGCTTCTCGGATGAAGGTGAAACGTCTTCAAGTAACTTAAAGAAGTCCAGACGCTTTTCTTTGCAAGCTCCTTTGACTACGATGACCTGGATGACTGAGAACCTTCACAGACATAAGGTGAATGTGACAAACAAAGCGCCTTCTTGTTCTCTGTGATAATGTAAAGTTATTAATGAAAAAACAAACGAGTAAAAAACGGACTGGAAACATGTCTTCAATCAAAACTCGACAAAAACAAAGAAACAGCCTCACTTCTCTGCAACGCTCCCTAAAAATGACGTTACGTGTTACGTACCAGAGATTTCTATACAGCCCTTTATCAAGCCGAGAGAAAGTGACGCAAAACCCTCCAACTAATAACGACTAGCAGAGAGGCTCAGCTGAGTGTAGTTACCTGGTTTGCAGACGCATACAGACGTTTCCTGTCCTCTCGGACGCAGCTGTGATAGAACATGTGGTGCATTACCGCCACCAACTGGCTTGGAGTGAGGACCGGAAATCGCTCATGCCAAATCAAAAAAAAAAAAAAAACATAAAGAAAAATGAAGTGAAGAGATAAATGAATACATTAAATCAAGAAGAAAAAAACCCACCACCGGACATATACATCCTCATATCCTTCTGTACAAATGAGTTTGTTTTAGAAACTGAAAAAAGCCACAAAACCTTCACATCTAGAAATCCTTTGCAGTAAAACTTGTTTTTTGGCAGGTTCCACAGGTTTTGAATCAGTTTTCTTCTTTATTCCTGATAATTTTGACAATGAAAAAGAACATGTTCTATAGGGCTTTGGAGTTGACGTCACGCCGCAATGCATTGTGGGAGCGCGGCACCATTTTCGAGGTCTACGAATCAAAACAAACACACTGTGTTGGAACGACGATTACAAGCTGCTTAAAAGCAGCTCAAAAGAGAATGGACTGTATAGAGACCGATTGCGTCCAGAGGCGAAGCGGCGGTACTTGCAGAAAATAGCATGCAGTGGAAATGTGGACCCGTATGAAATACGGCCGTGGAGTAGAAACCCTGAAGACGTAGCCTGATATATTTTTGTACCTTATCTGTGGAGTCAGCGCGTACAAGTCGTCATTCAAACAAAGGTAAGTCAGCTCGAGTACTGCGTGTGAAATGCGTTTGATTTCCCTGCAAACATTCACATTAGTGCAGCATAAATTCATTCATGAGGGGAAATTACAGTGAGAACATGTGGAGGCTGTTAGAGGGAGAAGATAGTGAGTTCAGTGCAGGGCTGTGCAGAGAGGTTTAAAGGGGCGGGTGCTCAAAGTTAAAAAGGGGCACATTGAACCAGGCTGAATAACAACAACACACATTCATCAAGAATCTAATATGGGAAGGGCAGGGCTGTGTTGGTCTGAGACTGTAGACATTAAAAAGTCCACAGGAGAGATGGTAGCTGATTAAACAAGTGTCATGAGATAATAACAAAATGCAAAGATTGGTGACAGCGCTTGGAACCATAAGGCAACAAAAAACTATGTATGTAAAAAAAAAAAAAAAAAAAAAAAAAAAAAAAAAATATATATATATATATATATATATATATATATATACACACACAGTGGGGCAAAAAAGTATTTAGTCAGCCACCGATTGTGCAAGTTCCCCCACTTAAAATGATGACAGAGGTCAGTAATTTGCACCAGAGGTACACTTCAACTGTGAGAGACAGAATGTGAAAAAAAAATCCATGAATTCACATGGTAGGATTTGTAAAGAATTTATTCGTAAATCAGGGTGGAAAATAAGTATTTGGTCACCTCAAACATGGAAAATCTCTGGCTCTCACAGACCTGTAACGTCTTCTGTAAGAAGCTTTTCTGTCCCCCACTCGTTACCTGTATGAATGGCACCTGTTTGAACTCATCATCTGTATAAAAGACACCTGTCCACAGCCTCAAACAGTCAGACTCCAAACTCCGCCATGGCCAAGACCAAAGAGCTCTCGAAGGACACCAGGAAAAGTATTGTAGACCTGCACCAGACTGGGAAGAGTGAATCTACAATAGGCAAGCAGCTTGGTGTGAAGAAATCAACTGTGGGAGCAATCATCAGAAAATGGAAGACATACAAGACCACTGATAATCTCCCTCGATCTGGGGCTCCACGCAAGATCTCATCCCGTGGGGTCAAAATGATGATGAGAACGGTGAGCAAAGATCCCAGAACCACACGGGGGGACCTGGTGAATGACCTGCAGAGAGCTGGGACCAAAGTAACAAAGGTCACCATCAGTAACACACTACAACGGCAGGGAACCAAATCCCGCAGTGCCAGACGTGTTCCGCTGCTGAAGCCAGTGCATGTCCAGGCCCGTCTGAAGTTTGCCAGAGAGCACATGGATGATACAGCAGAGGATTGGGAGAATGTCATGTGGTCAGATGAAACCAAAGTAGAACTTTTTGGTATTTTGGTATCCTGTATTTGTTGTTGAAGACTTCTTCAGCTTCTTCTCAAGGACATCAGCTGCTTGTTTGGCAGCAGAGGCAGTTAAGAAGCTTCCTGAAAAACACTGAACAGTGAGTTCACTGTGGCATATGACAGATTCAGCTTTCTGTGTGCAAATGTGTCTGTGTCGACCTTTCAAATGCTGTTGAATCCAAAACATCAGCGGCTCCTCGGCTGCTCACTTCATGCACTTCTGTCTGTGTGACAGTCCAATGACATCACAGCTGTTTCCAGCCCCAGTGTCTCAGGACTGGACACCTTTAAACATGTCGAGGATCAAACAGCGTCCAGCTAAACACACATGAAACTATCAGAGCTGACAATCATTCCAATAACATCTAATGGTTCATGTATGTAGACACAGGACTACAAGGAAATGGCTCTCAGCATCTGGCTGTGGGAACACATGAGTCCCTGTTTGTGTTCAGATTGTGTGCATGTTTTAGACGTGTGTCACATGTAGAAACACAACAATCCCACAATGACACACAGATGTGTTTGACACAGCTGTGCAGCTGTAAGTTGTTTCTAATGATTCATTGAAGCTCTTCTAACATTCTGGAGACGATCAGTACATGAATCTGTTCAACACGACAACAATTTGACTTCAGTGTGAACGTTTGCATTAAATAACCTTCTTCATCCAGCTGACAGCATCTTCATCCTATGATGTGAACAGTTCCTCCTGTTGATGACAAACCTCTGACAGGATCTGCTTGAGGAGCTTTTTCATGTGCAGCTCTCTGAGCTCAGGGCTGAGCTGCTGTTTCATCTTTAAGAGCTGCTGCCTCCTCGCCGGACTTGTTCTCCTCTTCTTCTCCTAATGACACCATTTCTGCTTCATATAAAATTCAATAAAGATGCTGACATGTATCTGTAGCAACAACATCATTGAATCTAGAACAACTGGAGCCAAACCAGTGGCTCTGCTGGGATCACTGGTGAGCCAACACTTCCTTGTTGATGCAGATTTCAGGGCTTCCTTTTGCTCCTCCGTTATAACTGTTCTCTCTTCTCAACACATGATGACACAAAGGAATCAGCAGTGACAAAGATGATGCTGAAGAGAAGCACACACTTCACACATATAACAGAGCAGTGCAGTTACACACACCTCTGCTCGACATCAGGCCTCAAACAAAGACACAAAACACTAACTTGACTCTAAACAGAAGAAACGAGCAGCTGTTTCTGTTCTGTGCTTATTTATATTTGACACACATGCTTCTCTTTGTGCAAACACACATCGCACTATAAGGGTAACCTCGCACACAATGATTGGACAGCACAGTGATGATGCTGGGAGATCCTATACGCAGCAACACAGAAACACTGAGAACTTTAAACAATGATGGAAAGTGTTATAAATGACTTGTTGGCCTCTGATCTGTCACAAACAGCTGAAACGTGTCTCTCATGAGTCACATGAAGGTTTTTGACAGAAAGGACAAAAAGTAGCTGCAGTCAGTTTGTGTCATTTTTATATTTATTCATCTGGGAGAAAAATCTGAGGGACATTAAAATGTGTTTTCAACAGAGACAAGAACATGAATATAACAGAACAGGTAAATGAACATGTTTCAAGTAAACAGCTGGACTGATCAGGTCCAAACACAGAGTGATAAACTTGTCAAACAGCTGTCATATCTTTATATAGAAGCTCTTTATAAATGCTGCTCACTGCAGTCTGTTTACTAATAATGTCAAAGTGTTAGAAACACAGAAACATCAGAATGGTCTTTGTTCACAGAAACCTGTCTGGGATCCTTTGTTGTTCTTTTGATGCAGAGTTACATTATAAATATAAAGAGTTATTTCAGAGTCTCATCAGTTTTCCTGCATGTCTTTATTTAACACATCAGCAGGGCTGAAGCTCTCATGTTAAACACACACTGATCTATGGACACGTTCATGTGTTTCTAACAGAACCAGGCTGTTATCAGCCTGCACTAACATTATGTCACACACACTGAATGTAACAGTGACAGTTTACATCATCACACAATCAGCTGTGATTGTTTCACTGTCATCAAACGAGTCAACAGGAAGTAGAATCAATAGAAACCAATCATTTACTGACAGCATGTCTGATGGAAATAAGTGCAGATTATGTATGAAGTCTAACTGCACACAGTAACTGTGTTACAATAAGGACTTAACAGCGCCCTCTGCTGGAGTGTTTCAGTACTGCGTTAACTAGAATACACCACCTCCTCCTCACACCACCTGCTACAGCTCTACTCTTCTATGACTACAGTCATCCACAGCACTGATGTGAGGTCACATGGTTCATATGTAAGGAGCACAGCTGACCTCAGGTCAGTTTAATGACTGTGAGCAGCAGCTGTGTTATTGTCACTGTGACAGGGAGACACTCTCAGACACAGCGCTCATGTCAGCTTGTTCTCATGCAGGAGGATCAGGAGCTCCATGTTTGTCTTTCTGTTTGAATCATGATGTGTTTGTGCCATCAGAGTCTGTCATGAGTACTCAGGGTTTCACAGCAGCTCTTCTGGATGCTGACGAGGACTCCAACCTCATGTTTCACCTCTCTGAGCTTCTGATGTCTGTGAACACTCGTGTTTCTTCTCTGGGCTCATCTGGACAAAAACACCTTTCTGTGTTTGGCTGCAGCCTCATTCTGACTGACAGGAAGTGTGTTATCCATGAGCTGCACTTCTGTCAGGAAGTTTCCTGCTGTGTTTCCTGTCTGTGGACAAACACGAGTGTTCCAGCTGAGGACTTGGTTCCTTCCACCTGTCCATACAGGACATCACGCTGTCTGCAGCTCTGTAAATGCAGCTCCAGGTCCTTCCACGTGCTGCTCTGTATTTGTGCAGTTTGTAGTGTGTCCTGGGAAACGTAGCACACATGGTGTTCTTCTGCTGTTTCCTCCTTTCACTGAGTGTGAAACACTGACGCTGTGCTGTTGTTCACAGAGGGGAGCTGATTCTAGCTGCAGCTGGACTCTGTCATCTAACTGAATGTGTTGGTGCTGATCACGGGGCTCTGAGGGGGGAGCAGCAGGAGGACTCTGGATGCTGACGTCAGTGTATCTGTGGAAGCTCCCACAGCGTGTCTGTCATTCAATATTGTGCTGTATATTGTATCTATGCAAAGATGAACAGACTGTGTGTTCACTGGTCTCTGTGCTGCAGCTCTGATGTCATCATCACTCCCTCCTCCACCCTCAGCAGTCCCAGCATGCTGCTGTGGTGCACCCCACCCTCACTCTACACCTGAGCCACAGACCACACCCTCCACCTCAATATACACCACAGTTTTCTCTGCTGTGGAAATGAGATCAGGAGGAAATCATCATTATTATTATTTAATAAACGCTCACATTAATGTGGGCTTATTTGTTTCATGTTAGAAACATTAGTTGAGTGTTTTTAGTATAAAATGGTCAAAGTCCCTCTTTTTGCTCCTCCCCTCACCTGTGGATGGGCGGTGCTGTTACCGTGGTGACAGCTTGGATGTGTTTCAGTCCTGCCTGGTTATCACTGCAGGAATCTTTCACATTTATTACAGGTAATAACTCTGATTTTTCTGTGTATTATGAACCAAATGTATCCTGATACACACAGAGATGGATGAGCAGAGGTTGTTTTTGCAGTTTATGTAGTTACTATGGACTTAATGCATACATATTATTAAAATTAGGGCTATAACAGTTGTATTGATGTATAGCAACTTGAAATGCTCCCACAAATGGCTCCACAGCATGTAAAAATATAACAAAAGCTCTGGCGGACTTGGTTCTGTGGTCAGTCTTAAAGGGTGAAGTTAAACTCTGTAATCTTCACTGTGTCACAGAGTTCAGTGAGTCCCGTTATTCACAGTATCAATCAGATCATCAGAGAACAGCTGATCAGCAATCAGTGGTGCCAACAGCGCCTCCTGTGGTGAGAGGATGCAATAATGCAATGTAGCATTTTTCCACTCAACACTTGCAGTCATGGAAACTGTCTGTTGGATCTGTGTGACGTTGCTTTCTTGGTTAGAGTTCCTCACAAATGTCCAGATGATTCTTCTAATGAGGCGTCGACCATGTTTGCAGCTCTTTGGAAGAAAACGTCGCCCTTTGCCATCCTTACTTTTCTTTGACTTCTTCAAATGCAGCTGAACTCCAGCTGGTATTTTCTTGGACTTTGCAGCTGTTTCTGGTCATCAGTTCATTCCTGCAAACCTCTGAAGCTGAACAACAATGATGCTGCATTGCTGGCTGATCCCAAAAGGTTGATTCTGTTCATCTGGACGTTTTCAGAAACGTTTGCTCACTGATCAGGTGACTTCTTCAGTCTCAGCTGACTGCAGCTTTACAAGCTTACAAACAGCACATTTGCACAATGACTGAAAGCAGCAGCACCTGATATATATGATACTAATATAATACATATACATATATAATCCATACTAATGATGAAGGAACTGAGCTCACAGTCCATTGTTCATTCAGTGAACTACTCAGTTTATTTTGGGCCTCAGAAATGCTCACTCTGTTTGTACATCACTGTCAGCAATAGACTCATTCTGCTGTGTGGACAGGAACACATGTGACATCACTTCCTGTTTGTTTGTGACTGAAGAAGTTTACAAGGAATCATTTAGAAGAGTTTCAAACATCAACTGATTGAATCCATGAATCTGAAAACGTGTTTGTGAGTGAAAGAGACAGACATGTACAGACTGAACTATCTGTTCAACAGTCAGAGTGTTTCTGTAACAGGAGACACTCTTTACACTCCACTCAGCACAGGGACACTGAGGAACCAGGATACCAGCCATAAAACCCAAACCCAGGATAAAGAGTTTGAGTGAATGTGGTGTTGAAGGTGTGGAGGTGGATCAGAGTGTCAGAGGAGACTCTGTAGAAGGACAGAGTGCCAGCAGGACAGTCCACATACACTGCTGCTCTGTTAGAGACAGAGGAGGAGGAGGAGGAGGAGATGGATGTTTGTATCTTATTGTGCCTGACAGACTGAGGACCATCATCAGAGCAGATCAGACTCCAGGACTGATCATTGTATCCAAACCAACAGTCATAACTGCCTCCTTTCCAGTCAATTCTGTTTCCTTTCCTTCTGATGCTTCTGTAACTCACTGATATATAAACGTCTCCTCTCCACTCGACCTCCCAGTAACAGCGACCAGTCAGACCATTTCTACACAGCAGCTGATAATCATCAAATCTGTCTGGATGATCAGGATATGACTGAACCTCCTCCACACGTGTCACCTTCCTGTTGTTGTCAGACAGTTGGAGCTTTGTGTTCACTGTGTTTGTGTCGATTGTGAGTTGACAGGAATCTGATGGAGAGAACAAACACAATCCAGCTGCAGTTATTGATCCATCATCTGTTCATTGATTGACACTTTGATGATGACTCCTGACATGATGAAGATGGTTGAATGTGTGCTGCTTTGTTTTCATGAATCCCATTAAAAACACACTTACACTTCCTCAGACCTGGTCTCAACCATCGGACTCCAGCAGGCTCCACCCTGAAAGGAGGAGGGGGGTCAGAGCAGCACAGTCAGCATGCACACATGGACATTACATGGCTCTCACACACACACTGTTACACACTGAGCTCAAAGCTCGGCTCCACTGTTTTATTCAAAGAAATCTACATTTATTTATCAGCACATTTAAAAACAGCTTGAGCCAAAGTGCTGCACAGAGTAGAGAGAAAATAGGAAACATACACAGTAATGACTATAAAGACTGGTCAGGATTGAAAGCTACAGAGTACAAATGTGTTTCCAACCGGCTTTTAAAAATGTCCAGTGTTGGTGACGACCTGATGTGAAGGGCGACTGTTCCAGAGTTTGGCTGCAGCCATCGATAAAGCTCACCTCTGTTTTTACGTCTAGTTCTGGTCAGAAGCTGCTTATCTGCAGACCTGAGGGCTCCACTTGGATTCTTTTGTTAAAGAGAGATAAGATGGAGCCAATCCATTCACAGATTTAAAGACAACCAGATCTGGAAGTGGATTCTACCACGTACTGGTAACCAGTGGAAAAAGCTGGTGATGGGTCGTCTAGCACAGACCCACCGCTGGAACCAGACAATTGATGAGGGAGAGAACTGTGACAGCGCCGTTCCTTCACTTGACCTCAGTCGCTCTCGTCTGCTCCCTCGTAACACTGCTCTTTATTGAGCTTACATGAATATGCACAAGTTCATTATGACGTCTTACACAGGTATGAACAAAGAGTACCAGTCTGTGTGTGTGTGTGTGTGTCTGTGTGTCTGTGTGTGTGTCTGTGTGTGTGTCTGTGTGTGTGTCTGTGTGTGTCTGTGTGTGTCTGTGTGTGTGTCTGTGTGTGTCTGTGTGTGTCTGTGTGTCTGTGTGTGTGTGTGTGTCTGTGCGTGTGTGTGTGTCTGTGTGTGTGTGTGTGTCTGTGTGTGTGTGTGAGTGTGTGTGTGTCTGTGCGTGTGTGTGTGTGCGTGTGTGTGTGTGTGTGTGTGTGTTCCAGATGTGACCCTGTGACCCCAAAGCTGGTGCTAAGAGTCCAGCGGTCCCCCTAACAAAGGGCTCTTATACTTAACCAGACACAGAGCAGGTGTCCTCCTACACCAGGGGTCTCAAACTCGTGGCCCGCGGGCCAATTGCGGCCCGCAGGACGATAGTTTTTGGCCCCACCTTAATATGAAAATGTAATGTTAGTTTGATAATGTATGACACTTTACAGTGTTGTGGGCGGAGCTGAATTAACCCACCAATCAGGGTGGGATATGGATCTCAGGGGACACCAGCCGGGCTTGATGCAAGCAGGGAAACATTTCTCAATGAGTCAAAGTTCCAGCAGCGTTGCCCTGGAGTGTTTCTTTCTTTCCTGTGCCTGGCTGGCTTCCTCCTTTCTATTGGGCAAACGCCGACATTCGCCCCAGCGCGCTGCGTTCACAACACTTCAAAAAAAGTTGTTTTTTTAAGTTGCTGCCCAGCGGGACATTATACGTATATAGATTTATACACACGTCAGTGGGATTTAAAGTTATTTTTCCACAGAGAGAGATCTCATATTAACTCTCACAGTGATGCGTAGGCGGCGGGATAAAAGAAAAGTCATGAACTCAATGCAGCCCAATTTAGTCTGCAGTCACATAGCGACACCTGTTCATCGGCAACAACAGTCCCCGGTAACCCGGACTAATTATAGGGTCGCACCGTAATTTGTGGCTCCATGTTTTTATTTGCATCACTGCGTTTGCATTGCAGCAAACATGAACATTACATATATTTCAATATAATGTAAAAGCAGTCAAAACAACTAACATCAGAAACAGCTGATGTTATTTGTTATATGTCACGGTGTCATTTCCGCTTCTTTCTCCTGTAACAACAGCCCGGCGCCGTGAGCAGTCGCCTTTTTTGCGCTCGCTATCCCTGCACTTTCTACCATCTGCAAACGCCACGGTGTTCGTGTCGTCATGAAAGACATGAACATCGAGCGTAAAAACAAAGGAGACTGCTACCGGCTTTTTATCTGCCGATCGCCGTGCTACGGTTGCAAGAAAAAGAAGCAGAAATGACGTTCTCTACGCGTTGAGACGTTCCCCGTCCGTCGGCTAAACGCTTGATTGAAACTTCAATGCGACAGTGACACCAAGTAGAATTATAAATGTCACATAGCCCCAAACATGTCTTTTTCAAAGCCTGCGGTGAAGAGAAAGGTTGGTGATGAGCACCGACAATTTCAGGAAAAGTGGGAAATGCAATATTTCTTTGTTGAGCACAGGGACACCCCGACCTGTCTTATTTGCACACAGAAAGTTGCGCTGCACAAGGAATACAATTTGAAACGTCATTACACAACTAGACATGCTGAGCTGGATGCAAAATACCAGGGAGACGAGAGAGCGAACCGGGTTGCCAGTCTTAAAACAGATCTACTGAGGCAGCAAGATTTCTCCAAGAAAGCAACCAAAGAGAATAATGCAGCAGTCGGAGCCACGTGGTTAGTGAGATGATTGCTAAAGCAGGGAAGCCATTCACAGAAGGTGCATTTGTCTAAAAGTGCATATTGCAGGCTGCAAATATAGTCTGTCCGGGAAAGAAAGGTCAGTTTAGCAACATCAGCCTTTCTGCCAACACCGCAGCAGATCGCATTTCTGACCTGTCAAGTGACATTTATGACCAACTGTGTGAGAAAGCCAAATGTTTCAGTGTATACTCAGTCGCTCTTGATGAGACCACAGACATCACCGACACTGCCCAGCTCCCAATGTATGTCCGTGGTGTTGATGACAGTTTTGAAGTGATGGAGGAGCTGCTCACAGTAATTCCAATGCATGGCCAGACCACCGCTCAGCAGATATTTACAAGCTGTGTGATGCCATTGAGAATGTTGGTTTGCCATGGAAGAGGTTTGTTGGAATAACAACAGATGGAGCGCCATCAATGACAGGGAGGAAACATGGACTGGTGGCACAAAACAAACTGGAAGAGGAAGGCGTGGAGGAGGCCATTGCTCTGCACTGCATCATCCATCAGCAGGTCCTTTGCAGCAAATGCCTGAAGTTTGACGATGTGATGTCTATTGTTGTGAAATGCATCAACCAAATCAGATCCAGGGGCTTAAAGCACCGAAGGTTCTGTGCTTTTCTAGAGGAAATGGAGTCAGAATATGGGGATGTGCTCGACTTCACTGAGGTACGTTGGCTCAGCAGGGGAAATGTATTAAAGAGACTTTTTGAGTTGAGAGCAGAAGTGAAGCCTTCATGGAGAAGGATGGAGTTAGTGTTCCTGTGCTAACTGATCCCAAATGGCTCATGGACTCAGCTTTTCTTGTTGATATGACACATGAGCTTAATGTACTGAACAAGACGTTACAAGGCCAGGGGCAACTTGTCAGTGCTGCCTATGACAACGTGAGAGCATTCTCCACAAAACTGGCGCTCTGGAAAGCTCAGCTCTCTCAGACAAACCTTTGCCATTTCCCAGCATGCAAGGCACTCGTGGATGCAGGCACACCATTCAGTGCTGACGAGTATGTTGATGTCATTTTGAGGCTACAGGAGGAATTTGATCACAGATTTGCTGACTTCAAGACACACAGAGCCACCTTTCACATTTTTGCGGACCCCTTCTCCTTTGATGTGCAAGATGCCCCTTCTGTGCTTCAAATGGAGCTCATTGAGCTGCAGTGCAACTCTGAACTCAAAGCAAAGTTCAGGGAGGTGAGTGGAAAAGCAGACAAGCTTGGACAATTTTTGAGAGACTTGAGCCCTAGTTTCCCTCGGCTTTCCCGAATGTTCAAGCGGACCATGTGCCTTTTTGGTAGCACATACTTGTGCCAAAAGCTCTTCTCCACTTTGAACTTCAATAAGTCCAAGTACAGGTCCAGACTTACGGATGATCATCTTCAAGACATACTGAGGGTCGCAACTGCTTCCTCCTTCAGGCCAAATCTGGCTCGGCTATGCGAGAGGAAACGCTGCCAGGTCTCTAGCAGCAAGGAGTAGGCAAGAGAAGCCATGTTCAGAAGAACAGTTCATTTTCTACAGTGTTCCACTCATGTTCAGAAGAAGGTTATAGAACTGTTAATACAGACATTTCAATCTAAACACAGCAGATATAGAAGACTGAAAGAAAAACACAAGTTCACTGACTAAAAACATCTTATTATTATTTTATTTATGTATTACAGATTGATTTATTTTCTTATTAATTCTTAATTTGTTTATTTATTTTTCATATTTTGTATTAAAAAATAAAAATAAAGAGATTTGAGAGGATTGGAATTTTTTTAACCATGCCTTTCTTGTGGAAAACCTAATGCGGCCCAGCCTCACCCAGACTCTGCCTGCAGCGGCCCCCAGCTAAATTGAGTTTGAGACCCCTGTCCTACACCATAAATCAGTAAGAGAGGGTACGACCTCTCTCACGGCCCCAAGTGGTGTGTGCATGCCAGAGCACTCTGGAAGGCACACAGAGTCTTTACAGACTACTAAGGATCAAACCTCTATCATCATGCAATCGATTATACAACTCTAAGCATATATGAGTAAATATTTCTAAGCATAAATGACAATCAACAATATAAACCTTACAGCTGGTTTTAATAACAGAATTCATTTGTTTCTCAAACGAGAAAGAGCTATCGAGAAACACTCCTAAATCTTTAGTTCTGAACTTTTCCAGTGGGCCAAGGTCAACATTATCTGCTAATGCTAAATAGGCTGCCGTTATTAACTAATGCTAATTTGATGTGAATTAGCATTATGCACTAATGCTAACACTTTTTAACAATGTGAGTAGCTAATGCTAACACTATTTCCCTTAACTTTATAACATTGTGAACGGCTAATGCTAACACTCTTTTCCCTAGCATTACAACATCTGAGCTGCTAATGCTAAGTAGGCCGCCATTAGCACCTACGTCTATCCATCCATCCATCCATTCGCTTCCGCTTATCCTTTTCAGGGTCGCGGGGGGCGCTGGAGCCTATCCCAGCTGTCATAGGGCGAAAGGTGGGGTACACCCTGGACAGGTCGCCAGTCTGTCGCAGGGCTAACACACAGGGACAGACAACCATTCACACTCACATTCACACCTAGTGGCAATTTGGATTATCCAATTAACCTATCCCCACAAGCTGCATGTCTTTGGACGGTGGGAGGAAGCCGGAGTACCCGGAGGGAACCCACGCAAACACGGGGAGAACATGCAAACTCCACACAGAAAGACCCCGGCCTGATGGTGGAATTGAACTCAGGACCTTCTTGCTGTGCGGCAACAGTGCTAACCATCGTGCCACCGTGCTGCCCACCTACGTCTAATTTAAGGCAAATACGCATTAGAACCTAATGCTCATATCGTTTTCCTTTGCTTTATAGCAATGTGAGCAGCTACTGCTAAATAGCATTAGCTAATAACAGCAGTCTAATTTAATGCAAGTTAGCATCATTTGCATTATAACAATGTGAGGAGTTAATGCTAAGTAGACTGCCATTATCAGGTAATGCTAATTTAAGGTTAATAGGAATTGGCAGCTAATGCTAATACCATATTTTCTTGCTTTAACCCTTTAAAACTGGTCAGAGTGGGCACACTCCGTTTTGCGCAACTATTTTTAAATCCCGGTAGCACTGTAATCACGTGAGCTAGCACAATAATTTTTTTTGCATATGAAACCTGAGGAGTTGTATTTACATCTTATGCCATCAGCTTGTCCTAGGTTACAGTTTCCTTCCACATATGCTTAGGACTCATATTGCTCTGCTGGAAATAGTTTATTTTGATGCATATGCTGTTGTTTTGCAAATTTGCAGTATAATATTTATTTTCGTTTTTCCTGCAGTATATAAAAATTGGTGTATTTCAAAAATAAAACTATGAAGGCACTCAAAATAAATTTCCTGAGGTGGGAAACTATTTTGTGCAACTTTTTTGTATTTACAGTTTTGAGGGATAAGCCTCTTAAATTTCTCTAACTAGAAATATATGTTAAAAAAACAAAAACGATTTTCAATTTTTTTGTAGTTTATTGCACTTTTTTGCAATTTATGTAATTACTATGCACTTAATACATACATATTATTAAAATTTAGGCTGTAATGGTTGTATTGATGTATAGCAACTTGAAATGCTCCCAAAAATGGCTCTACAGCATGTAAACATATAATATAAGCTCTGGCGGACTTGGTTCTATGGTAGGTCTTAAAGGGTTAAATCAATATCAGTAGCTAATCCGATTGCTCAGTCTGACGTCAGGTGAAGTCATTTTTATGCATTTAAGAGCTGTGTTGAATTCAACATTACAAACTGAACATTAGAACTATCCTCTTCTCCAGGATTTTCCTGATTTAACATTTCAATATGACATTTCCAGCGCTTTGTTTTCTCTGCTCACAGACAAAACAGATACACGCATGTATATACAGCCCACGTCCAGCTCTGCATGCACTCCTGCTCCATTTCTATAGAGAATAAACAACGTAACACAATCAGTCTCCATTGTTTTCAACTCAACCAGCTGCATTTAATGAAGGAGTTTGAATTTACTTTACAACAGCTGCTGTTGTTTCCTGTCTGCATTCATGTTCTTAACTGTACTCCACACATTCTGAACTGGTGTACCGTAATTGTCGGGCTATAAGCCGCTACTTTTTGCACAAGCTTTGAGCCCTGCGGCTTTTAGTCAGGTGCGGCTTTTCTATGGATTGTCCATGAGCGGATTTGTTTTGTTTGTTCCGCTGTTGTACGGCACTACGTTGCCTGGCGGAAGGATCGGGGTTCAAGAGTGGTATGTTGGTCACATGTCCATCCGTCAGGCAACGTAGTGCAGTACGGGGTAGCGCGAAAAACAAACTTCAAAGTAGCGCTACCCGTTCAGCTGGAGGCCTGGATGATGAGCGGCGATAAACTTGCAAAAAGCAAGTTATGCCCAACTCCACCATTGGATTCTGACAGCGTGGAAAAGTGTGAAAACATCCACGATCACCAACAGATTTCGAAGGGCTGAATGCTGCATGATGGAGAGGAGGACACCGCCACGGCCCTTCTGAGGGTGTTCGACTCTGACACTGACAACGAGGATTTCTTTGGTTTTGAAAGTGACAACGAAGGAAAGAAGCTGAGAGTGGATGACGAAGCCACCCTGAGCCTGTTTGTTTCCGACACTGGAGGAGAGGACTTTGGTGGTTTTAGTGCGCAGGAAGATGGTGGTGAATGACTGACTTTTCTTCTTGTTAAAGCCGTGTCACTGCACCTGAGCCTAAAAGGTAGTCCGAATCAATTGTTCTGGTGTGCTGTAGGTTATTGTTATGTACTACATTTGTTACTCATTTATGAAGCACAGTACATGTTTTGTACTTGTAATTACCGCTACTTGTACATATACCTAAAAAGTTATGCAAATATGTACCCATAACTTGTTTTTCAAAATATTAATAAAAGGGGTGTGTCTCCAAACAGCCATCTCTTTCCTGACAATTCGCTTTGTGCATATTCTCTTACATATGATAAGTCAACATTGAAACACCTGCGGCTTTTAGTCAGGTGCGGCTAATGTATGTACAAAACAGGATTTTCCCCTGATTTTAGCTTGTGCGGCTAATATTCAGGTGCGCTCTGTAGTCCGGGAAATACGGTAGTTCTTCCTAAAGTACTGCAGTATTCCTGCCAGTACATCCTTTTAGTTTTCCTAACTGTTTCCTCTGATGCTCGTTGCTATTCTTTCCTCAATGCAAATTCATGCTAAGCTCCTTCATATCCATCCCTGTTTCTAAACCTGTAATAATTGCTTTAATGTGTCTTTGGCCTAATTATGAGTCTGTCCACATGTTTGTAGTTCCCCACTTGCTTTGGTTTCTTAGCTCTGATTCTCTCAAATTTATCCTTGAAATCATTTACTGGCATCTCTCCCTCTCACTCCCACTATCCCCAGAACACCAGAGTATTCATCTCCTGGTTTATCCTATGGCCTCTTTGCATTTTCTCCAATCATCCCTGTTTCTAGAGTCTCACCCCATCTGCAGGCAGTCCAAGAGAAACTGCCTCTGCCATTTTCTTCTTCTTAATCTTTGATTTTTCTCTTCACTTTCTCCATTGGGTCTTCTTAGACGCACTTTCCAGAAAGCAGCAACATTTTTTGTGCCCCATTTTTCAAATTGTGCATCTTACTTCAGCTTAATGTGTTTCCTGTTTTGTTTTTACACAGGTCATGTAAAAGAAATCCTACCAGAGACTCGACAAAGCTGAACTGAAAGACAGCACGGGCAATAAATCAGAGCAGCACAGAACTTAAGCTCATGGTCCATAGAAGCTGGGCTCTACAGGTGTACCAGGACAAGCTTAGTGTAAGTCCCTCGAAAAAGTTTCACTTGTGCTGTTTCGGTGTAAATTACTGGTTTGTTTGAACAATTTCATCAGCTGAACCATAAATACTCCAAAACAATTTCTTTGTGACTCAGTGTGATTTTTCATTTTGTAATATTAGCATGTCAAACTCTACATTCTCTACACAGATGAGAAATGAAGTGTATTTAATAATAAAAGTTATCTCTCAGAGACAAAGTTAGTGTCTCATTCAGGTCTGTATCTGAGTAGCCTCAGACACATGCAGTGCTCATATTTTCTGTTTTGTGTGTCACTCAGACCTCTTCCTGACAGGGGCAGCAATTTCATTTAAAGTCCCATTCACTGATACAGGCTGCTGGAGCTCCAACCAGGAGGGTACACACATGATCCAGGGAAAAAAATTATATATGGTCTCTTAGATAAATATTAAGAGGTCCTGTGTTTTACTAAAAAATCAAAGTAGTAAAACACAGGACCTTTGGGTTAGATATAAGGTGATTTGACAAATCATGTCTGTTGTAAATGAGTAAGCCATTTATCGACCTGACTCAGGTTTTAAATCATCATCAGAAAAGACTGAATCCTGACCTGAGAATTGTACACTTTGGACTCTCCACTGCAGAAAACAGAAGCTTCAGTCCTGAATCCTGCAGGTTGTTGTTACCCAGATCCAGCTCTGTCAGATGGGAGGACTGGGAGCTCAGGACTGAGGACAGAGCTTCACAGCTTCTGTCTGACAGGTTACAGCCACTCAGTCTGAAGAAAGGATGACAAGAAGACATGAAACACTTGTGTTAAAGTATATTCATGGTGCCATGAGGAGCTACTACATTTACAATATTTCAACACTGTTTCAGGACATGCTGGAATCCTTATTGCCTCATGTTACAAAAGACAAATGTGGCAGTTTACTGTGACTTGCATGGATTCATTAAAAAAAACAAAACATACACACAATGTTAATTTTTTCCAAATGAAATTGATTAAATGATGTTAATTGATGAAAAAAAATCGATATTGCTTGATCTGACCTCAGCGTTTCCAGTTTGCAGTATTGACTCTTCATCCCAGCAGACAGAAGCTTCAGTCCTGAATCCTGCAGGTTATTGTTACCCAGGTCCAGCTCTGTCAGACGGGAGGACTGGGAGCTCAGGACTGAGGACAGAGCTTCACAGCTTCTGTCTGACAGGTTACAGCCACTCAGTCTGAAATCAAGGTGGAAGGGAGACAAGATCAACCAAACAAATCAGAGCTTTATTGCTTTTTTATTGTTTTTAAGCAGAAATCAGTGAGGTGCTGGTAGATTCTGTTCTTTTGGTTTATTACCCAACAACACACACATACACTAATATTTGTGACTTTTGTAATAGTAGCATTTACAATGCAAAGCAACAGCGATCACAGATTGAAGGGGCCTGAATAAAACTACAATGCAGTGATTTTTAAGATGACCTGTTCTTCCAATTTCCAACAACAGATTTCTCCAACCTTACAGTTAAAAATAATTCTTTATCTCATACTGAATCTTGGTGCAACTCCCCCCAGTTTATTAAAATGAAGAGGTACTGAAGTTGCTGTAAGTGATGTGTGATGCCACTGATTTCCTTCCTGATCCAATACAAAGTAAAATTCAGGCTGGTATCTGCGATACTGATGAAAACTATTCCTTCAGAATCAATACAAGACATCATAAGAAAATATGATGTTTTGTATAACATAAAAAGCCTGAATTTTAAAATATTCAGTTAATAATCAAAAACAGATGTGACTGAAAATAATAAAACTGAGAAACATTTTATGGCCATTCGATCCTTTTACAACCATTGCAAGAGCTTGGTTGGCATAGCCGGCAATACGTTGGATAGTAATAAGTCCGGTGGGTGATGGGCTCCACCAGGGCTGCCCTTTGTCACCGATTCTGTTCATAAATTTTATGTTTAAAGGCTGTATCAAAAGTTCATTCAAGTTACAATATTGTAGTCAAAAGTTCTCCTTTTTTCTTTTATACTATACAACTACGCTGTCTCATGGTTTTAGGACATGGATCTGTCATGGAAGAAATCTATGACCACTTTTAATCAACATTTTAAAAATAAACATGATCACAGATTTACTCACAGAGCTTTGTTGGAGGCTTTGACCACTGGCAGCAGCCTCAGAAGAGCCTCCTCTGAAGCAGAGTATTTCTTCAGGTCAAACACATCCAGATCTTCTTCTGATGACAGTAAGATGAAGACCAGAGCTGACCACTGAGCAGGAGACAGTTCATCTGTGGAGAGACTTCCTGATCTCAGGGACTGTTGGATCTCCTCCACTAGAGAACGATCATTCAGTTCATTCAGACAGTGGATCAGATTGATGCTTTTCTCTGCAGACAGATTCTCACTGAGCTTCTCCTTGATGTACTGGACTGTTTCCTGATTGGTCTGTGAGCTACTTCCTGTCTGTGTCAGCAGACATCGTAGGAGAGTCTGATTGGTCTGCAGTGAAAGACCCAGGAGGAAGCGGAGGAACAAGTCCAGGTGTCCATTTGGACTCTGTAAGGCCTTGTTCACAGCACTCTGATAAAGATGTATTTTCTCTGGAAATGGTTTAAACCACAGCATAAACTGGAAAGGCCACCAAGAGCCTCTTGTTTGTTGTTCTTCCAGCAGATTGAGTCCAGCGTTGCTGAAGGTCAGATGGACATGAAGAGCAGCCAGAAACTCCTGAACACTCAGATGGATGAAGCAGAACACCTTGTCCTGGTACAGTCCTCTCTCCTCTTTAAAGATCTGTGTGAACACTCCTGAGTACACTGAGGCTGCTCTGATATCGATGCCACACTCTGTCAGGTCTGATTCATAGAAGATCAGGTTTCCTTTCTGCAGCTGATCAAAAGCCAGTTTTCCCAGAGACTCCATCATCTTCCTGCTCTCTGGACTCCAGTGTGGATCTGTCTCAGCTCCTCCATCATACTTGACCTTCTTCACTTTGGCCTGAACCACCAGGAAGTGGATGTACATCTCAGTCAGGGTCTTGGGCAGCTGTCCTCCCTCTCTGGTTTCCAGCACATCCTCCAGAACTGTAGCAGTGATCCAGCAGAAGACTGGGATGTGGCACATGATGTGGAGGCTTCGTGATGTCTTGATGTGGGAGATGATCCTGCTGCCCTGCTCCTCATCTCTGAATCTCTTCCTGAAGTACTCCTCCTTCTGTGGGTCAGTGAACCCTCTGACCTCTGTCACCATGCCAACACAGACAGGAGGGATCTGATTGGCTGCTGCAGGTCGTGTGGTTATCCAGAGGCGAGCAGAGGGAAGCAGTTTCCCCCTGATGAGGTTTATCAGCAGCACATCCACTGAGGTGGACTTTCTAGGGTCAGTTAGGATTGTAGTTTTGTGGAAGTCCAGAGGAAGTCGACACTCATCCAGACCATCAAAGATGAACACAACCTGGAAGTCTTCAAAGCTGCAGATTCCTGCTTCTTTGGTTTCAGTAAAGAAGTGATGAACAAGTCCCACCAAGCTGAGCTTTTCCTCTTTCAGCACATTCAGCTCTCTGAAAGTGAATGGAAATATGAACTGGATGTCCTGGTTGGCTTTGTCTTCAGCCCAGTCCAGGCTGTATTTCTGTGTTAAGACTGTTTTCCCAATGCCAGCCACTCCCTTTGTCAGCACTGTTCTGATTGGTTCATCTCTTCCAGGTGAGGCTTTAAATATGTCTTCTTGTCTGATGGTTGTTTCTGGTCTGTCTGGTTTCCTGGATGCTGTTTCAATCTGTCTGACCTCATGTTCATCATTGACCTCTGCAGTCCCTCCCTCTGTGATGTAGAGCTCTGTGTAGATCTGATTCAGGAGGGTTGGGTTTCCTGCTTTAGCGATGCCCTCAAACACACACTGGAACTTCTTCTTCAGGGTGGATTTAAGGTTACGGTGACAAACTGCAGCTTGAAGTTCTGAATGAGAAGAAAAATAAACACTCAATTCCAAAAAGAACTAATCTTTAAAACATGTTGCTCCATCTTCCATCTCTGGAAAATGTTCATTTATCCAGCAGCTTAAATCTTTAGATAAATCCTCTTACGTCTCTGCAGACGGTCAGCCAGCTCCTCCTGCTTCATTCTCCTCAGGAAGTCCACTGTGATCTTCACAAATGCCTCTCTGCTGCTGCTCCTCTGACTCTCTAAGCATTCTGGGTAATCTGGACTCAGAACCTTCTGGATCTTCTTCAGCTCGTTCTTCACAAAAGTGATGATGTTGTCCTCCAGCAGCTGGAACAGAATATTTATGAATGAGCCAATCAGACTGAAATCATGGAGCCAAACATCAGATCCATGTTGGACACACTGACGATCCACTGGTCTACAAAGAGCAGCATGGAGATGACTGTGAACAGAACAGATGTAACAGTAGTTGTTGTACATGTACAGACCATAAATATGGAGTCCAGCTGTGTTTGATGCTGCTGGGCAGACTGACCACTGGGAACCTCTGAGCTCTGCTGCTCCACTCTGTGGAGGAACCATGAAGGATTAGATCAACACAGGATAAAGATCCAGGAGTTTCTGCTCAAATAACTTCATCTGAATCAAGTCTGTCAAGTTTTAAACTCTCAGATTGTGAACATATCAGTAATTTTCAGTCTGTTTTCATGGACGTCCTTTCAGTGGTGATGTCAGGGATGATTTTGAAGAAGCTCATCAAACTGAACCATCAGCAGATCACTGCTCCAAAACCAGAACATGATCCGAGTCTCCCTCCACCACCAGAACACCAGCTTTACTAACGTGGTAGATCAGTGTAGTACAGATCAATAACTGATGAGTCATTTGATCAAAATCACTGAGTGCTTCACGTCTGACCCTCTGATGCTTCTGTAGACATTTTGCATATTTAATGAATGTCTGACAGTTTTACATTCATTCTATGAACACAGTGGAAATGTTGTGTTATAGTCTCCATGTTGTTTCCAGCATCATAAA
This sequence comes from Copadichromis virginalis, assembly GCF_057382275.1. NCBI lineage: Eukaryota > Metazoa > Chordata > Actinopteri > Cichliformes > Cichlidae > Copadichromis > Copadichromis virginalis. The sequence continues at coordinate 2,904,867 of NW_028188589.1, read as the reverse complement.
TTCTTAAGTTCAGAAAATTAGATTCTTTCTTCACAGCTGAAAAACAACAACATTTATTCTCTATTGAAATCTGCATCGTCCACTCCAAAGGTCACAATCTGAAGGTAACATCTGGTTTTGTTCCCTGTGGTTAACTCTGAGCATCAGTATGGTGGGATTTATCCACTACATCCACACCACTGTGGTTCAGTGTTGTCCTGATGGAGTAACAGCAGCCAGTATGATCCAGGCTTTAGCTGCTGGGTCTCTGTGTGACCTCTCAGACTGTTTAACAGATCAGACACAAAGAGAATCAGAGCAGCTCTGTTCTTTAAAGACAAACATGAACCCACTCAGGTCACACTTTCCCCACAGATATGAGCATCACTGTCCTCAAACAGCAAATGACCAAGTCGAACATTTGGATCTTTTCTCTTTCATTGTTTTCTTTTTAATGAATCTTTGTAACAATCTGAGGATGTTTCAGGTCATATTTATCCAGGAAACACAAACATGTAAAGGAGTCATCACAGCTCTCTGACCTCGTTGCTCCAGGTTCACCACTGAAGAGTGGAGGTAGACCTTTGGACCAGTCACTCCTCACAGACGGACAGCTGGACCCTGCAGACTGTGACCTCTGACCTCTGCAGACACAAACATGATTGAAGCAGCTGTGATCACACAGACTGCAGATAATGCAGCTGTTTCCTGTCAGTAACATCCTCTTAGATTAGAGTTCAGCTTTTTACAGGAAAACTGGACAAAACTGATTTTTGTTACAAACTCATTTTCATTTCCTCTCAGCTCACAAACACAGTCAGACAATCAACCAGAGTCAACACTGATTATAATGTCAGTGCAGAATTATTTCTGTTACTCAGTGAGTTCAGCTCTCTGACCTCGTTGCTCCAGGTTCACCACTGAAGTCTGGAGGATTTAGAGGTTTGGACCGGTCACTCCTCACAGACGGACAGCTGGACCCTGCAGACTCTGCTCTGTCCTCCTCTTCCTCCATCATCATCTTCAGTCAGTCTGAGAGGTAAACCACAAACACTCAGTGAGTTCACATTAACAGGAGGAACTGACCTCTGACCTGTCATGTGACCATGAAACCAGGTCAATATGTCTGTAGGTTCAGTCATCCAGGTCATGTGATCTAAGGAGCTTGGAGAGAAAAGAGACGTCTTTAAGTTTCTGGAAGACGTTTCATCTGAGAAGCTTCTTCAGCTCTAAAACCAAACGGTGGAGAGTCCCAGATATTTAAACCTGAGAGGGAAAGAAAGCATGTCGCTGACCCACCACTGATGTTATTTCAAGGAGGAAACTGAGAGCCTTTGCACCAGGAGCACAAACATCAGCTCCAGCAATGATCCACTGATGTGTTTTTATTCCATGTATGAATGTTGTTATTGACAGAGATGACGTTTGTGTGTCAGTGATGCAGTGACTGTTGTTGTTACCTGTACAGGCTGGTTAGACTCTATGAAACAGATCATACAGATCTCTGCATGTTAGAAGAGACTATTAAAGGTCATGAATGAGACAAAGGCAGGGAGGCGTCCTTTACAGCTAAACAGCAGAGTGAGAGAACAGCCAGCACCTCTACATTTATCACATTATACAGCACATGTATGATACTGACAGGGATGAGAAGAATTTAGTGATTCTGATCCCATCATTGATATTACTTATTGATTCTCAGTAGCTCTGCTCTGACAGTCACCACCATCACTGAGCAGCATATCAAAGACATTTGTGCACATTAACTGCATGTTGTGGCTCAAATGTTTGTGCATGTTGGAGGCATTTCCTCTTTGTTGTGATCAGTGTTGGTCATTACTCAAAACAGTCATTATTACACATATTACACAGAACACTTTAATTAAAAGTAATGGAGTACGTTACTTCATTACTCCTCATAACATTACTTTGATGTTACTGTGTAAAATGAACAAATGAGCATGTAACAACATAAAGCTGAGGTACAGCCCCACACACCAACACAGATCCTGATGAGGTCACGTGATGTTTCTCTGAGTGTTTATGAACACAAATCAAAGATGAAACAGCACAAAGACACTTCAAAGTGATTCTACTGTAGAAACATGAACAGGTAGAAACCTGCAGCCTGACTGCTCATCACTTTGTTACCTGTTCAAGTTCAGCAGCAGCAGCTCACTTTATCACGGTGCTGGTCTGGGGTCAGTGTTTACTCAGCTTTAACCTCACTCTGGGTTCTAGGTTAGCTTAGTGTTAGCTTAGTGTTAGCTGAACGTTAGCTTAGTGTTAGCATGCTGTGTGCTAGCTCAGCGTCAGAGCTCTGCAGGTGTCTCGTGTGTAAATATTAATCACAGTGACAGTAAAGGAGGTAAAGGGCTGTGACGTCATCACGTACGCTGCGTCCTCTGTGGGCTCTGACTGAACTCAAAGTACAAACTACAAGTACACAAACACGAACGTAGCTCAGAGTGGCGGACACACTCGGCCTCCTTGGTCCAGCTGTGAGTCCGTTACCGTGAACTATGGAGCGGCAGATTTGTGCTGAACTAAGCTGCACACAGCTGATGTTAGCCAGGAAACATTACACACTGACTTTAATGGAGAGACCGGAAATACAAACACACACAGTTTGTTGTGTGAAGAAATCAAACACGAGCTGAACAAACAGTAAAGTTCCTAAAGACAAACTGTTAAAGGAGGAAACAAAGCAAACTTACAGTTTCTTCACACACCAACAACAAGCTCCACTCCACACCTGGACACTAAACACGGACACACAGGTGAGCTGCTTCCTGGAAGGAGGCGGGACTCCACCTGAAACTCAGCACAGGTGGGAGGGGCTCAGCTCTGTGTGTGCTGATGTGTTAACTTTAAAAATATGCCGTCTGACTGCTCAGACTGAGTCAGAGTAAAGTTCACATGCTGACGTGTGGAGACATGAAACCTTGTTGTAGCTGCAGGTGTGAACACACTGATCCCAGATCAGCTCTGCTGTATTTGTAACATGAACATTTCTGCTGCAAAGCTTCAAATGTTCAGCATGTTTCTCTGTTTCCAGTCTATAGATCCAGTCACACTTTCTACCTTCACCTGTGCAGTAAAGACTGAGAGCAGAGCTGAAAGCAAGCGTCCAATCAGTGAGCAGCATCAACACCTGAGCTTCATTCAGACTCTGTTATTGAAGATGTTGTTGGTACAAAGTTCATCTGCTGCTCACATGAATCCATGAAAGATTTATTTCACTGAATGTTTCTTCAAAGCTCATTTCAACCTGTTGAAGTCATGAATGAAAGTGCAGACTGAGAGTGGATCACATGATGTTTGAGGTGTGTCATGTGACATGTTCAGTATTGTCACACATGTCTAGATTGTCCCTGATATCATAACTGCTCAAACACTGATGATTATATTTGAAGAATTATTCCTGATGGCAGCAAAGTTTGAATGGAGCTCTCTGTCTGTGCTGATTTGTCGCCCTCTGGAGGTCAAAGCACAAACTGCATGATGTCACTGTAACCACCACAGAGACAGGAAGTGTTTTTATGACTGAAACACTGAAATGATGCTAACGGCTGTCGTTAGGCTCACTGACAGCAGTGCTGATGTGTTCATGTCAAACACTGGCTCAGGTCAGGCTCCTTCATCCTTCTCCAGCGTGAGGCCGCCCTCAGACCCACAGGAGCTCTGACCTTTGACCTCCTGACCCTAACCATTTTAGTCTTGTTGCATCTTTAAATGCAAATCCATCCAAACTGTAGCCGAGCAAAAGAAGCTGGAAGCTGTTCTATGAATGATGTTGTTGAAGGAGCTTGGAAAGAAAAGCGTCTGGACTTCTTTAAGTTGCTTGAAGAGGGACATGGACGTCTTAACGCCCACTCACATCCTGGGACATTTGATCACAGGAAATCACATGATAGCGTGGGGCTAGATCTCACAATGGGTTCACCCAAGACACGAGTAGTTCTTTATGTTTCTCGTGCACGGGAGAGAACTGGACCAATGCCGTTCCTTCGCTTGACCACAGTCGCTCTCGTCCGTTCCCTCGTAACACTGTTCTTTTATTGAGGTTACATGAACATACATAGGTTCATTAACATACACGTGAACAAAGGTACCAGTCTGTATGTTATGTAGGTGTGTGTGTGTGTGTGTGTGTGTGTGTGTGTGTGTGTGTGTGTGTGTGTGTGTGTGTGGAGTCAGAGTGTGACCCCATAAACGACTTCCCTAAACCTGCTGGTCTGGAAGTCCAGCAGTTCATCTAAACAAAAGGCACTTAGACTAAAACAGACATCCTACCACAAAACAATAAGAAGGTAGCACCTCTCCCATGATCCCAGGACGTGGGTGTGAATGCCAGAACACTCTGGAGTCACACAAAGTCTTTAAAGACTACTATCATTACACAATTGGTTCTACACCTCTGAGCATATATGGTTAGATATTCCCCAATAACAATGACAATGATAAAATATAAATCCAACAATGGTTTTCAGGGTTTTTATCCTTAACTTCGTTTCCCTGGGTCTTTTCCCGTGTTGTAGTCGTGTGTCTTATTTTGAAAGAAATGTTTACGCGTTACCATAGCGACCAGAGAGCATTAAGGGTGCAGACAGGTGCATCCAACAACATTTTATTTTCCCTTATTTGATTTATGGACCTAACTGTATGAACTGGACTTTGGCTTTAATGCTGCTCCTCTTCATCATTGCTGTGTTGCATTTCCATCATTCTGCTGCTGGATTCACTGCAGGCTTTAACAAACACTCCTTTGGGTCCAGGCCCAGCCACGTGTTTGTAAGCTGCTGTGCTCCTCACAAATAAAGCCTGAAGCAGCTCAGACTGTTAGAAGCAGCACTGAGCCCTGTTACAGTTATAGTGTTAGAGCAACGGCTGCAGCCTACAGCATTTAAACTAGCTGACAGTAAACACATCAGTCCAGATGTTACCACATTACTTTGTGATGCTGAGAGTTAAAGGAGACTGGCTGATTAAAATCCCATTCCTTACATCACCGTCCTCTGCTCTGACTGCTTTCATTTAATCACAATCAGAATACTTTTTTGATCCCCAGGGGAAATTATTTAGGTTACAGTGCTGCAGCACAAACAGGAACAAAGACACAACACACTCAGTAAGAAATAGCACAACATACACAATATATACATGCATACATATGAGTCACTTATAAGTAACATGTGAGTGCTGGGGTCTATGACAGCAGGCAGGTCTGTATTTATGTCCAGGCTGACATGAACAGCTAGTAGTTCAGGGTTCAACACTCAGGAAAGTGTGTGACCTTCCACACTGACAGAAGATGCTAAACATGACTTTAAACTGTTGTTTGTTAAAGCCTCACAGATCTGAGAGCAGGGCTCAGTGGGTACATGAGCCTTTATACATGAAGGCTTTCTGTTTCCAGGAGAGGAAACATGTGATCCAGCTGTGTTTGGTCACATGGATCTGCTCTGCATGGATCACCTGACTAAAACATGTTGTTATTATTGTTCTTACAGTCTTAAATCGGTACATCAGGCGGGTCACATGACACCCGGGGGTGACAGCAGCATCTTTCCTCTTTAGAAAGCTGCTCTCTGTCCCAGGAGCTGTTGTCACAGTAACAGCAGGAACAGGAAGTCACATGCTCTCTGCTCTGTGATTGGCTGCTTCTTATCTCAGCTTCCTGCAGAGGGTGGGGTCTGCTGATAACGCACACCAACAGAAGTGTGACTTTCACTTCCTGTTTATTGCTGTTGTTCTTAAAGCTCTCAGGCGATGCTGCAGCGCCCCCTGCTGACACAAACTCCTCCCTCTGTCTCAGAGGTCACAGGTCAGCCTGCTGCAGAGGGTCTGCCTGTTCATGGACTTCCTGTTACAGAGACGGGTCTCAGCGTCAACACTAGTTTCTGATTGGACGGTGTGGAAAATGTTACGAGTTCAAAATATTGGGGATGGAGACAAGAGAAAAACCACAATAACAACACTGGTCCGGTCGGGTTGAGTCAAACGATGATTTTAATGATCACACACGTGGGAGATGGACACTGATGCAGACAGCCTCTGATCTCAAAATGGTGGAGCATTGCTCAAACTCTTATAGCCTCTGGTGCCTCCACCTTATCATAAAAGCCTAAACATTCACATGCTTTCTCTCACACAGCGCCTAAGCTACGACCTTGGCTCCCTGTTTATCTGCTCCTGCTGAGATGGGGCAGAAAACTCCAGCATGTTCTCTTCTAATCAGACAAATAAGGCGATGACTTTCTGCAAACAGTATTTCTTATAACTCAGCAGTATAATGCATCATAAAACAATATCATTCATTCACAATAAATCAGCAGTTTAATATAATGCACATCAGTTTAACTAATGCAATAGTTATCAGCTTCTTCTAATTCAGGAGAATAATGCAAACTAAAACTACATAATAATTCACAATCTTTAATTAGGGGTATAGCATGGCATAAAATAATATTATAATCTAACAAAACCCAGCTTCCTCCAGCCGAGTAATGTGTGGATTCATCACTCTCTGTGGATCAGTGTAAGTCTGTGTGTGGGTCAGCTGCAGGACTTGTTTGACCTTTGACCCTGGCAGACAGAGCTGGTTACTGCTGTGTGACTCCTGCCGTCGCTCCACTTTAAATTTTACTTAAAATAAGTCCTGACATGGCCCCGCCCCCTCTGACCTGCTGCTCCTGGATGTGCTGAGGACACAGCGGAGGCTCAGAGGGGGCGGGGCTTTTCCCGTGGCGGTAACCAAACTGCATTAGGTCACTGCACTGCCAGTGTTTAACCACACCTCTTCTGACTGACCTTTGACCTCTGACATGTTGATTCGATCCTTATTTAATGACGTCTTTTATCTAGTGATTTAATTCTGTGTATTTATATGTGATGGTGTTCCTGAGTTCAGCCTCAGCTGATATCCACAGACGCTCCTATTGGCTGGTTTTAAAAACACATTTTTCCATTAAAGAGACTCTTTTAAAAACACGTCTGCCTGAAATTCACATTTCATTTATTTTGGGGGATTTTAACAGAGAGATAGAACTTTATGAATCCCTCATGTTTATCCTCCAGGAAATCCAGTTTGTAGCAGCAGAACACCGACAAATCTTTACACAGCACAGAATTAGGATATCAAATAAAGGGGAATAAGAGAATATGAATATAAGCATAAATATGTACATATATACACAGACCTCACACAGAGACAGCAGCTACACTGTGTGTGGATGTGATCCACAGTCACAGCTGTGGGTTTCAGTCAGTGTGTCTCTAACTTCATGGTCACATTTCAAAGCTTATTGGAGCCAGAAGATGTTCAAGTAAAAGATTTATTGCTGTACTCGTCTACCAGGATAACAGGAGGTTCATAAAGCTGTGTCATACTTCAGCTTTACATCATGCAGTAGTAGTTTATTAAACCCCCCAAAATATGACTATCCAGAGTTGGGACCAGGAAGCAGAGTTGCAGTCTTACACGCCTCTCTGCAGCTTCTCTCCTCCTGCTACCCCCCAAAAACCCATCTCCATAGAGACTGTGTCAGCTCCCAAACAGACAAAAAACAAACTAAAAACCAGCAACAAACAACTTAAACATAAACAGTCACAAAGAAAGAACAATACAGTATCCACATCTGAACCAAAGAGTAAAACAGTGAAATGTGGATTATTAAACATTAGGTCTCTCTCCTCCAAGTCTCTGTTAGTACATGTTAGTAAAAACATTTCTGCATTTTACCCATATTTTATTTTGAACTCAAAATCAAAGATTCCAGATTCTCCTACATGTTGGTTTTGAATCAGATAGGACGACAGATTTCAGGTGGCCCTGTGTCTTTCTCTATTACATTTGCCACTGTGTAACTCAAAGTTATTTAAGGACTAGTTTATTTCAATGGATGAGTTTACTGACTGACGCGCAGAAGAAATAGTTCTTTATGGAGCCTAGATGGTGTGAATGATGAGACCAAAGACTGCAATATCTTGTACCAAAAATATATTGAATAAATGGAGGAAAGGGGAAATGGAACAAAATAATTAACACAACACACAACATAAATGCCCACAATTAAATAATAAATCAATGCTCTTCTTTTTAAAGTTCACTTTTAAGGTATTCCTCCTTAGAGTCCAGCTTCATACAAATGGGGAAATATGTCCGTAATCCAAAGACGGCTAAGTGGGGGAAAGAGGGGAAACAAAGAATGGTCCTACCGGCTCGCCACTTCAATATGAAGAAGATTAATTCAAAGGGAGGGAACAAAACCTGACCTGTAGGTCAGAAAAACGTCCATTAGCACATCAAGTTCGATTCAGTTTACCGGTAAACAAATATATTTTTCTGCAAGCCTATGTAACAATGCAAATCATCATCAACCAATGTACAACAGTTAAATTATTAATTATCTTGGCTACGTAGCTTAATCTATACATTCCAGTAGCGTTCGCTACAAACAATACAAAAACAACAATAAAGAAAAACAGCTGTCTAACAGACAGCATAGCCGAATTCAAGGCAACACATAACAATAATCATTCAATCGCACTTTGTTTCAAAGTAAGCCCATTAAAATGCTTAAGTAAATAAAAGTGTTCAAAAACAGCGGTTTTTGAGCCGGAGTTCTGCTCGCGGTGGGAACGCCGCCGCAAAAAGCCACTTTTTAATCGCGAAAACGATCGACTGGTTACTGACAACCAAAAGGTTGTTTTTGGTAGATATTAAAGATCATGGGTGGGCGGGGCAAATGGAGCAGTTTTCTACAGTCGAGTAAAATTCCAGGAAAGAGCTGGGTGTGGCTTTCCTTTAAATCACATGATCAACAGCTTTAAGATGGAGGCAACTCGCTCAGTGTTTCCTGTTTCATTCTTAGACTGTGGCGATGGTAAGTAGCAGCTTTTCACTTGTTACCTGGCATCTTTTCAGCCACCAATGATAGTCATTGTATGTTATCAACATTTCACTAAATATGTTTGCTCTCATGTTTAAAATAGGCAAAGAGCAAAATAGGTATGTCTGCAGACTCTGCTGTAGCCAAAGTTATCAGATCTCCTGTGTTTTTAAATCCCTAACTGCTCGATCATTATCATTTTAGAAGACAACAATTTCTCAAAGGAGGTTCAAAACTAATGCCTACAAGATTACCAAGAGGATGGTTCGGGGCTCTTACATGACTCCGGGAAGTCAACACTTGGTGGATGAGGTGTGTTACCTTTGACACTTTTAAGACAGTCCTGTTTATCACTACTAACAATAAGCAAATATGTTTTCACTCAACAGATCCTTCACAGCATATTGTTTCTGGGCAAAATCAACAACATCCCCTTTTCTCCAGAAGAAATCTTCCCTAATCCTTTTGTTTTGGGTTCTTTAATGAGAAGATATCCCAGGCCTTTAAAGTTGTATTCGACTCAGCTTCCCAGGCGAAGTCCCTTCTCCTGTGTGCTCGACATGGTAAGATAACTCTTCTCACATTTTCAGTCAATCTGACAAACTTCCAGTTTTTAGGAAAGTATAATGCAAAGTGCTTTTTTACTGAGAAATCCAAAGAAAATCCATACTGTACCTTATACTTCAACATATGCTTCTAGCTATACTTCTCCACCAAACACAGAGACTGCAGGAGAGCTGGAGACTTGCTTCAGAATTTGTTAGTTCTAAATAATGTCTAACAGACTCATTATTGGAGATGCTTACAGTCTTCAAGGCGTATATGATGCTGTCACTGTGTAGCTGCTGGATCTGTTAAGCTCAAAGACTCTAAATTCAGCGTGTTTTGACAGCCCGGCATAGCAAAATAGAAAAAAAAAGGTCAATTAGCAAATTTAATTATAAATTAGTGAGAACAAAGATGGATTTTTGCTTATTGATTTAAAATTAAATAGATTTTTGTGACATGTTTCACCCCCTATCTTAAAATGTCTAAATCAAAAGCATCCAATGGTCCTGCATAGTTAAATAAGTCAAGCAGCGAAACAAACATGTTGATCAACTTTCTATGAAAAACAACTATATAATCAGGTGCAACACTTTGACCAGATCTGTAACTGTTTTCAGATCGTCCTGCAAAATAACTCAGAGAATGAAGAGCAAATAAAGCAGAGTCTGCAAGATCTCCTCACAGACTTGGACTTAGAAGAGAATAATAAAAAAACAGCTTTCGTCTCGTCCACCATCTGCATTTCTCAAAAATCCCAAACCAACAAATCAGAAAGGTACTGCGGAGTCTCCATGTCCACCAAAGGTCCTAACGCTGGGAAAATTATGATTGCTGCCTCCTGTCTTAGCAAATGGCATAAATATGTATCTGGTGCGGTGATGACCTATTATCCAAACACAGTCCAGAAAGATTACTTTGATGGAACAATTGAAGTACCTGGAAATATCAGGTGTGAGGCTTTTTGTCTCCGTGATGGTGCCAGAATGAAGCCTTGCAGATCATGTAAGAATTTGTTTGGCTTGAACACAGAAGACCTCAGAGAGTGGCCATATGGTAACTGTGCTGAAGCTGAGAGCCTGAGCAATTTGCTTGAAAATGAGAGAGAAGTTGAAACACATGTGGATGAATACTCAGCTGAAAAGGACAACAGGCAGAGAGCTGAGGATGAGGTTGGTAGGGTTCTTAGAACTGTGTTGCAAAGGATTCGGTTTAACTGGACAGGTGAATTTTACAACCCAGAACAAGAGTGAGATTTCATGAAATCATTTGCATTCATCATTCTGATAAATCAAAGATTCTCTGCTCTGACAGCATCTGTGTGGATTTTCTGTAATCACAGAGACGTGTATAAGCATGTTTACTTTCCATCTCCATGTAATTGTCACATTTAATAATTAAAACTGGCTTCTATGGGTTTTTGTTTGTTTGCTTACATATCTAGTGTTTAATGCAATGTGAAGCATTATTAGACAGCATTTATTGGGAAGAATCCCATATTTATACTGGTCTGTACCCAGGGTACACAGAAAATAAAAACACATGTTTTCTTATTATGATCCCAACTATAATTTACTTAAGCAAAAGCACTACATGTGTAGTTATAATATTTATAGCAGTTACTGTGGAGCTTTAAATTTATCATCTTAAATGTTTATATGCTGATTATATTGCTTTATATAAGAAAGGCCTAACTCTAAGTACACTCTGTGCCAAAAAGTGCTGACAGGAAACTGCATGCTTTTGCAGAAACGTGCTTTTGCAGCTAGAAAGTGAAGCTGATATATATCAGTTTTAATTAGTTTTTACCAACTGCTTGCTAGGGCAATCCCACGAGTTTGGTGTTTTTGTATTGAACATGATTCCAAGTGCTTTCTATAACACATAGCAGAGGTGCCACAACAAAGACTGAGAAGAGGACAGGAAGAGACAGTGAAAGAGATGCACTCCTTCGCCATTCATGTTAAAGCGTTGCATAGCTTTAATTTTAGAGAGTGTTGCATAACTTTAGTCATTTTTCTACCACAGGTGAAGCCAAGAATTGTGAAGCTCTCTTTTGGCCAAATACCAGAATCTGTAAGAAGAAGAAAAAACAAACAATCAAATAGGTCATTATTAAGAGGACAACAATCTCTTGATGATTATCCACAGTGTCTTTGATAACTCTGAGATACAAACTGTCAAGGATATACACATCCCAGCAAACAATAGCTGTGTTTGACTAAAGCGATTAATAACAAGGACAGAGCTACAATCACTACAGTCAAACATAAAGGGCTTAATCCTGAATCCAAGTCTGAGCTGTGATGCCGTTGGTGCTGAAAGCTGCTCAGATCCTGAAGCTGCACGTTTTGTCTCTCTCTAACCAAACCAGCAGCAAAAGAAGACACATTTCGCTTGACATAAACATTGTCATGAATTCCCTCTTACTTTTGCTGGTTTGCTTCCACCACCATTAAAACACACACAGAAAAACAACACAGCACAGCTCTCTGCCTCTCTCAGTGTACTTTAAGAACACCGTTTCCCATCTCAAATCTCTGTTTTTGGCATTATTCGCTTGCTTGTTATGAAGCAGTCTACCGTTGCTTACAGCCATTTTTTTTTAATGACTTCCGACAAGACAGCCTCATTTCTGCTGTTCAATACCAAATTTTATTTATTTATTTCAAATTAAGTGAAACTGCAAAATGCTCTGCTGTGTCTCTATTAAAACCTCTTATTAAAACCTCTGAATCACTTCAGCAGCATCAGCCAATGTACATTTGTTGAGTCGTGGTTCTCGTCTGCTTTTGTTCTACTGCAGAATAATATTTTTAAGGTTATCTACTGTAAAAAGCTAGGCCAGGAAAATCTGCTTCATGGTTTTGTGTTTTATCCTCAGTTACTTTGACACAAAAGCATCTGCTGTGATGCTCACACCTCTGATGAAGTTTCACAAGTGTCAGTACTGATAAATGATCAGAATTATAATGTTTCTGACTCTCTGAGTAAGAATTAAATGGAATCTAATTGGGACCTTGTGAATTGGAATTGAACAGGTTCTAGAAATCAGTGATGATACTCAGCTCCAATACCCACCTATGATATGAGGCTTACGAACGCTGACTGGGTTTCATTTACCAGCTTTTTATGTTCTTCCTGCAGTTTCCTCCCCACATCACTCATCTTAACTTTTTTCCAGTCCTCCTCAGTCTAAACAGAACACACAACAATACAAAGAAAAGCTCAGGTGATTGATCTCTAACACTAGGCATCCCCAGTCTTATTCTTAGCAGTCTAACTTCTCACCATATCTTTGAAGGCCTCTCCATTGTAGTAGCGCTTGGATGCTGGATACTCTATCGTTTTGTCACATAGTTCCAGGAAACTGGAAGCCACCAGATGCAGCTCCTCTCCGTCATAGCCGTACAGCTTTTTGTCCTCACACGTCATCAGCACAAGCTCGTCACATGGACATGAGGTGCCCTTTACCACACCAATAACCTGCATTTTTACAATCTCGGGAAGGTAGAATTTTCCCCAGGCGTTAACTTCATCATCATCCCCGTTGTATTTGGTGTTCTCAAGCTCTTCTATCCACAGGTCAGCACCACTTGGCTTCTTCAGGTGAACGCACATGCTTTTGTTTTTGGAAACAAAATCTTTCACCCATTTCAGGTACTTTTCACCTGGAAAGAAGCAGACAAGGAAATATGGATGAATGTAGAAGTGTTGGAAAAGACAAATAGCAAGGTTATCCTACAGCAGTTTGTGAAAATGTTGTATCTTGAAATAAGCAGGCAAAATGAGGATCTCACTTATCTCATATGTTCTGACTACCGACTTTCTTCAGTTAAAGGACAAAAAAAGGGCACACTGGAGGCTGACAGAGTGTGCAATGGTGGGAATCATTTTGCAGAACTCACTAAAGTTTGTTTCTCCTGGAACAAGCTTTCTACACTTCGGCAAATGAAAATACTGTGTTAAACTAAAAAAGAGCACCAGACCAAGGTCTACAGTACTAACAGAAAAGCATGCCGTTACCTGTTGCCTGTCGACACAGCTGCTCATCTTCCTCACCAAAAAAAAAAATGAGGATCCCTGAAAGGAATAGAAAGGTTATGTTAAAATGAATGACTGTCACGGTGATCATGGGAAGCTCCAAAATATCACAACAATAGCTACGAAATCACAAAATGCAGTGTGATGTCTGTAAGCACCAAACATGACATCTCTGCAAATTCATCTTGAAACATGTAGGTACCTCACACGTACAGCTGCAGCCATCTCAGCCATTTATCACTGTGGCTGCCAAGTGGCTGCCACTTCACAAGCGCATGGCACAACACAGAAGAGCCACCTCCACAGGACAAGACTCAGCAGTCCATCTGCATCTTAAGGATAAAGGACACTCTTTCGAGGATGCTAATGTTCACATTTTGGGCAGAGAGGACAGATGGTTTGAAAGAGGAGTGAAAGAAGCCATCTATGTCCACTGTGAGCGACCATCTTTGAACAGAGGCGGGGTTTACGACACCAACTCTCTGCCATCTATAATCCAGTTTTGAGATCCCTTCCCAGACGCCTTAACGCCCACTCACATCCTGGGCCATCTGACCTCAGGAATTCGCATGATAAGGTGGGGCCAGGTTTCACAATGAACTCACCCGAAACTGGCTGATTGGGGCCCACACCCAGTTTCCCACCTTGGCTCAGGTGATTAGAGGATCATCAGGGGGTCCTTTGTCCCTCTGTGGGGGGAAACTCCCAATAGGCTTATATCTGGGACTCTCCACCATTTGACCTTAGAACTGAAGAAGCTTCTCGGATGAGAGGTGAAACGTCTTCAGTAACTTAAAGGAGTCCAGACGCTTTTCTTTGCAAGCTCCTTTGACTACGATGACCTGGATGACTGAGAACCTTCACAGACATAAGGTGAATGTGACAAACAAAGCGCCTTCTTGTTCTCTGTGATAATGTAAAGTTATTAATGAAAAAACAAACGAGTAAAAAACGGACTGGAAACATGTCTTCAATCAAAACTCGACAAAAACAAAGAAACAGCCTCACTTCTCTGCGACGCTCCCTAAAAATGACGTTACGTGTTACGTACCAGAGATTTCTATACAGCCCTTTATCAAGCCGAGAGAAAGTGACGCAAAACCCTCCAACTAATAACGACTAGCAGAGAGGCTCAGCTGAGTGTAGTTACCTGGTTTGCAGACGCATACAGACGTTTCCTGTCCTCTCGGACGCAGCTGTGATAGAACATGTGGTGCATTACCGCCACCAACTGGCTTGGAGTGAGGACCGGAAATCGCTCATGCCAAATCAAAAAAAAAAAAAACATAAAGAAAGATTAAGTGAAGAGATAAATGAATACATTAAATCAAGAAGAAAAAAACCCACCACCGGACATATACATCCTCATATCCTTCTGTACAAATGAGTTTGTTTTAGAAACTGAAAAAAGCCACAAAACCTTCACATCTAGAAATCCTTTGCAGTAAAACTTGTTTTTTGGCAGGTTCCACAGGTTTTGAATCAGTTTTCTTCTTTATTCCTGATAATTTTGACAATGAAAAAGAACATGTTCTATAGGGCTTTGGAGTTGACGTCACGCCGCAATGCATTGTGGGAGCGCGGCACCATTTTCGAGGTCTACGAATCAAAACAAACACACTGTGTTGGAACGACGATTACAAGATGCTTAAAAGCAGCTCAAAAGAGAATGGACTGTATAGAGACCGATTGCGTCCAGAGGCGAAGCGGCGGTACTTGCAGAAAATAGCGTGCAGTGGAAATGTGGACCCGTATGAAATACGGCCGTGGAGTAGAAACCCTGAAGACGTAGCCTGATATATTTTCGTACCTTATCTGTGGAGTCAGCGCGTACAAGTCGTCATTCAAACAAAGGTAAGTCAGCTCGAGTACTGCGTGTGAAATGCGTTTGATTTCCCTGCAAACATTCACATTAGTGCAGCATAAATTCATTCATGAGGGGAAATTACAGTGAGAACATGTGGAGGCTGTTAGAGGGAGAAGATAGTGAGTTCAGTGCAGGGCTGTGCAGAGAGGTTTAAAGGGGCGGGTGCTCAAAGTTAAAAAGGGGCACATTGAACCAGGCTGAATAACAACAACACACATTCATCAAGAATCTAATATGGGAAGGGCAGGGCTGTGTTGGTCTGAGACTGTAGACATTAAAAAGTCCACAGGAGAGATGGTAGCTGATTAAACAAGTGTCATGAGATAATAACAAAATGCAAAGATTGGTGACAGCGCTTGGAACCATAAGGCAACAAAAAACTATGTATGTAAAAAAAAAAAAAAAAAAAAAAAAAAAAAAAATATATATATATATATATATATATATATATATATATATATATATATATATATATATATATATATATATATACATACATACATACAGTGGGGCAAAAAAGTATTTAGTCAGCCACCGATTGTGCAAGTTCCCCCACTTAAAATGATGACAGAGGTCAGTAATTTGCACCAGAGGTACACTTCAACTGTGAGAGACAGAATGTGAAAAAAAAAATCCATGAATTCACATGGTAGGATTTGTAAAGAATTTATTTGTAAATCAGGGTGGAAAATAAGTATTTGGTCACCTCAAACAAGGAAAATCTCTGGCTCTCACAGACCTGTAACGTCTTCTGTAAGAAGCTTTTCTGTCCCCCACTCGTTACCTGTATGAATGGCACCTGTTTGAACTCATCATCTGTATAAAAGACACCTGTCCACAGCCTCAAACAGTCAGACTCCAAACTCCGCCATGGCCAAGACCAAAGAGCTTTCGAAGGACACCAGGAAAAGTATTGTAGACCTGCACCAGACTGGGAAGAGTGAATCTACAATAGGCAAGCAGCTTGGTGTGAAAAAATCAACTGTGGGAGCAATCATCAGAAAATGGAAGACATACAAGACCACTGATAATCTCCCTCGATCTGGGGCTCCACGCAAGATCTCATCCCGTGGGGTCAAAATGATCATGAGAACGGTGAGCAAAGATCCCAGAACCACACGGGGGGACCTGGTGAATGACCTGCAGAGAGCTGGGACCAAAGTAACAAAGGTCACCATCAGTAACACACTACAACGGCAGGGAACCAAATCCCGCAGTGCCAGACGTGTTCCGCTGCTGAAGCCAGTGCATGTCCAGGCCCGTCTGAAGTTTGCCAGAGAGCACATGGATGATACAGCAGAGGATTGGGAGAATGTCATGTGGTCAGATGAAACCAAAGTAGAACTTTTTGGTATAAACTCAACTCGTGGTGTTTGGAGGAAGAAGAATACTGAGTTGCATCCCAAGAACACCATACCTACTGTGAAGCATGGGGGTGGAAACATCATGCTATGGGGCTGTTTTTCTGCCAAGGGGACAGGACGACTGATCCGTGTTAAGGACAGAATGAATGGGGCCATGTATCGTGAGATTTTGAGCCAAAACCTCCTTCCATCAGTGAGAACTTTGAAGATGAAACGAGGCTGGGTCTTCCAACATGACAATGATCCAAAACACACCGCCCGGGCAACAAAGGAGTGGCTCCGTAAG
This sequence comes from Copadichromis virginalis, assembly GCF_057382275.1. NCBI lineage: Eukaryota > Metazoa > Chordata > Actinopteri > Cichliformes > Cichlidae > Copadichromis > Copadichromis virginalis. The sequence goes on along the minus strand of NW_028188589.1, from coordinate 2,887,887 downwards.
AAGCATTTGAAAGTCCTGGAGTGGCCTAGCCAGTCTCCAGACCTCAACCCCATAGAAAATCTGTGGCGGGAGTTGAAAGTCCGTGTTGCTCGGCGACAGCCCCAAAACATCACTGCTCTCGAGAAGATCTGCATGGAGGAATGGGCCAAAATACCAGCTACTGTGTGTGCAAACCTGGTAAAGACCTATAGTAAACGTTTGACCTCTGTTATTGCCAACAAAGGTTATGTTACAAAGTATTGAGTTGTATTTTTGTTATTGACCAAATACTTATTTTCCACCCTGATTTACCAATAAATTCTTTACAAATCCTACCATGTGGATTCATGGATTTTTTTTTCACATTCTGTCTCTCACAGTTGACGTGTACCTCTGGTGCAAATTACTGACCTCTGTGCAAGTTCCCCCACCTAAAATGATGACAATCGGTGGCTGACTAAATACTTTTTTGCCCCACTGTATATATCAGCAATCAATCAGAAAATCATTGGTTCATATTACAATTAAATATGAACAGGCTCCTTAGATGTAAGCAGTTCAGATCTGATGTCATTTACATTCTTCACACAGCACATTCGTCCAGGCTGACAGGTAAACATAGAACTAATCTCAGGTAACATGACTCATAGTAGAGATCCAGTAAGAAAGATTGCAGGCTCTAATATTATTACCACACAATCCAAGGACACAACAGCTCAGATTTGTAGAACTATTTAAACAAATGTCTTCTGAATATTCAATTCAGGTTCACAGTGGGGGGGGGGGGGGTGTCGTGGAATTTTTTAAATAAAGTCTGCAACACAGAAAGAGCTGTGATCAAGCTATTTATTACTGCGCCAACACACATCAAACATCACAGTTCAGTCATGTCAGCGCTGCCACAGAGGTCGTGCTCCTCCTCCTTTACGCCTTCCAAGGAAGAGGGAGGAAGTTACAAACTGATCCTACCACACTTCACGTGTCTCGCTATGAAACCTAACGCATCAATGGTTGTGCTGTTTTGTGCCCTTGGCCTTATCAGCACCTGTAAAGGGAGTTGTTTTCTCAAACTGCTGAAGTAAGTTCATCTAGTTTTAGCAACTTTCACTGAACAGTAACAGTGTCACAACTAAGCATATGCATAAGCACTTAAACACTTTAAATGAGAATAACAGAACATTTCTATTACAGAGGCTGGAACCTGTCCCAGTAGTAGGTAGAGCACACCTGGACAGGTCACCAGTCTGTCAGAGGACTAACACAGAGACAGACATCAGAGTAACAAATCTATTTAAAATTAATGTAAGTTTGCTGCAGCTGTATGTATGAACATGTGTTTCTGTGCTCACAGTCCACCTCTCAGGAACCTGCAGTTCACTTTTAGTCTACTTTAAACAGACCTCACAAAAGGCTGATGTGGCTGGATCAGTAGTCTGATTTGAGTACGATACCTTTGGCCAGGGATTCATCTGGTGCATCGCTTCACTGCAGTCTTACGTATTTTCCCCACACCTGAATAAAAAAATACTGATATATACAAATAACAGCTTCAGCTGATGCAGCCTGACTCAATCCTAGATGTTCAGCACACAGAGACACAGAGGTGCCGTTTAAAGTTTAGTGTTAACCTGAGTCACTGATCATTTGCAGTATTACAGAGTCTGGCAGTCTTTGCATGATGTCCACGTCACTGTAAGTTTCTAGCTGACTTCACTGCAATTTCAATTTCAATTTCTGCTGTTCACAAACGCTGTCCATCTAATCTGACTGAGCTGGAGCTGTTTTGCAAAGAAGAATGGGCAAAGATTTCAGTCTGTAGATGTGCAAAGCTGGCAGAGACAGACCCTAAAAGACTGGCAGCTGGAACTGCAGCAAAAGCTGGTTCTACAAAGTGTTGACTCAGGGGGCTGAATAATTACGCACACCCCACTTTGCAGTTATTTATTTGTAAAAAATGTTTGGAATCATGTATGATTTTCGTTCCACTTCTCACGTGTTCACCACTTTGTGTTGGTCTTTCACCTGGAAGTCCAATAACATTGATTCATGTTTGTGGCTGTAATGTGACAAAATGTGGGAAAGTTCAAGGGGGCCGAATACTTTTGAAAGCCACTGTATATGTAGACACAGGACTACAAGTAGAAGATCAGACATGAAAGTGGAGATAACACAGAAGACCTGCAGCAAAGGTCAGAGGTCAGACTGGGCCCTGGATTCAACAATGAGCCAATGATCATCAAGCAGTGACTAAAGCAGAGCCCTGACCTTCTGACATTCATCACACAGTCAGAACAAATGTCTGCTGATGACTTCATCTCATGAAACGACTGATAGATGTCAGTTCATTGATCAGCTGAGCTGCTGATCTTCATCGTCACAGAAACATTCAGCTTGTTTCAATCAGTAAATAACTCCCACTACTCCCAGTTTGAACTGTTCCCACTCAAAATGCTGTGAGAACAATGATCATTGTAGAACTTCACAAACATCACGTGTTGTTTTCCACATGTAAGATCAGCAAACACACAGAAACTTCCTGTTGCCACACACGGCCTCTAAAATCTCTTCCACGCTTTCTGTCTGAAGTCCACTCTCTGTGTCGGATCCACAGGAAACAACAAGATCTTATTAACATGGTTTTCAATGTGTCTCCTTCCAAAAAGTCCAACCAATGAACAAATGTGTGTATTTGTGGAGGCCGAACAAAAGCATGACACATTTCTCTGTTTCTATAAACTGGAGTCAAACACAAACATGAAGAGTTTCACTGACAGACTCCAAAATGCCCCCACAGTGGATCAAAGGGAAATCCTACAGTGTGGCCAGAGACTCTTAATGGCTCCAACATCAACACATCCACAATGTTGGATCCAGTTCTGCCTCACAGAGTTACTAAGACACACCCTCTGCCAGCATCACAACAGCTCCACCTGCTTCACCTGCCTCCTCAGCATCTGTACACCTGAAGAGAAAAGAAAGGCTCCAACAGCTCAAATCTACAAAGGATTCATGAAGTTTCATCCAACAATAACATGTTTGCCTTCCACAGTGTGCTGTTAGACACCACTGTACCTCTGCCATTTCAAAAAGAGCAGCTTGGGAACATTTTGGCTCCAAACACTTTGTGTTTAAGTTCTTTGTTTTCTTTGTGAAGCCGACAACATCTGGAGCTTTGTGACTCATAGAAACATCATTTTGTTCTTTAGATGACAGCAGATTGGGACTGAATAATCAATCACTATCAAACCAATAAAGACAAACATGCTGATTTTACAGGAACTTTGTTGGAGAAGCTGCAAAGACATGAAACTGGTGGAGATCCCAAACCAGTTGATAGTGCTGGTTATTCCAAATAAAGCTGTTTCCCTTTGAGATGAAATGACTTTGTGTCCTGATATATAATAAAGATGTTGTTGTTTTTGAGCCCCTGTATTAAAAGTAGTTTAAAGTCAGCTTGAGTTTGATGTCTTTATGTCAAAGCTGCTCATGATGTTGAGCTGCTGATGGAATAAAAACAATATAAAAGCATGTAGTCCAGACTTAAATGTAGCCTGTTGTTAGCTGAGGTCCACACACAGTGTTTGACAGTGTAAAGTGTGTGAAAGGGCTGCTGGTGGAGCTCACTAGGATGAGCAGGTGACCACGAGGTGGAGAGCAGCTGGCCTGGCTTTGACCCGGGCCACGCCCCCTTTCTCTCTGCTTTGCTGTCACTTATCTTCACTGCTCTGTCCAATAAAGCTGAAAAAGGCCCCGAATCAAAGAAATCTGCTGCAGCCTCTGAAATGTCTTCTGTTTCCTTCCCGACGGCTTTTTCACCGTCAGCCCATCAGACAGTCCAGCAGCATTTATGATGATGTCATGATGTTGAAGAGGCTGCTACGGTGGCCTCCCATGACCCCCAGCCTCATCACAGCTGAGATGCAGACATTTGAAAACATTCAGCAGACAACTGAATAACAGTCCAACACAACAGTCTGTGTGCAGACACACACTGACCTTTCATATAGTCAAACACAGCTGGTTGAGTCATTTCTCTGTGAGTCTAAAGTGAATCTAGTATTTGAAAGTCCACTTCCTGTATTTGTTGTTGAAGACTTCTTCAGCTTCTTCTCAAGGACATCAGCTGCTTGTTTGGCAGCAGAGGCAGTTAAGAAGCTTCCTGAAAAACACTGAACAGTGAGTTCACTGTGGCATATGACAGATTCAGCTTTCTGTGTGCAAATGTGTCTGTGTCGACCTTTCAAATGCTGTTGAATCCAAAACATCAGCGGCTCCTCGGCTGCTCACTTCATGCACTTCTGTCTGTGTGACAGTCCAATGACATCACAGCTGTTTCCAGCCCCAGTGTCTCAGGACTGGACACCTTTAAACATGTCGAGGATCAAACAGCGTCCAGCTAAACACACATGAAACTATCAGAGCTGACAATCATTCCAATAACATCTAATGGTTCATGTATGTAGACACAGGACTACAAGGAAATGGCTCTCAGCATCTGGCTGTGGGAACACATGAGTCCCTGTTTGTGTTCAGATTGTGTGCATGTTTTAGACGTGTGTCACATGTAGAAACACAACAATCCCACAATGACACACAGATGTGTTTGACACAGCTGTGCAGCTGTAAGTTGTTTCTAATGATTCATTGAAGCTCTTCTAACATTCTGGAGACGATCAGTACATGAATCTGTTCAACACGACAACAATTTGACTTCAGTGTGAACGTTTGCATTAAATAACCTTCTTCATCCAGCTGACAGCATCTTCATCCTATGATGTGAACAGTTCCTCCTGTTGATGACAAACCTCTGACAGGATCTGCTTGAGGAGCTTTTTCATGTGCAGCTCTCTGAGCTCAGGGCTGAGCTGCTGTTTCATCTTTAAGAGCTGCTGCCTCCTCGCCGGACTTGTTCTCCTCTTCTTCTCCTAATGACACCATTTCTGCTTCATATTAAATTCAATAAAGATGCTGACATGTATCTGTAGCAACAACATCATTGAATCTAGAACAACTGGAGCCAAACCAGTGGCTCTGCTGGGATCACTGGTGAGCCAACACTTCCTTGTTGATGCAGATTTCAGGGCTTCCTTTTGCTCCTCCGTTATAACTGTTCTCTCTTCTCAACACATGATGACACAAAGGAATCAGCAGTGACAAAGATGATGCTGAAGAGAAGCACACACTTCACACATATAACAGACCAGTGCAGTTACACACACCTCTGCTCGACATCAGGCCTCAAACAAAGACACAAAACACTAACTTGACTCTAAACAGAAGAAACGAGCAGCTGTTTCTGTTCTGTGCTTATTTATATTTGACACACATGCTTCTCTTTGTGCAAACACACATCGCACTATAAGGGTAACCTCGCACACAATGATTGGACAGCACAGTGATGATGCTGGGAGATCCTATACGCAGCAACACAGAAACACTGAGAACTTTAAACAATGATGGAAAGTGTTATAAATGACTTGTTGGCCTCTGATCTGTCACAAACAGCTGAAACGTGTCTCTCATGAGTCACATGAAGGTTTTTGACAGAAAGGACAAAAAGTAGCTGCAGTCAGTTTGTGTCATTTTTATATTTATTCATCTGGGAGAAAAATCTGAGGGACATTAAAATGTGTTTTCAACAGAGACAAGAACATGAATATAACAGAACAGGTAAATGAACATGTTTCAAGTAAAGAGCTGGACTGATCAGGTCCAAACACAGAGTGATAAACTTGTCAAACAGCTGTCATATCTTTATATAGAAGCTCTTTATAAATGCTGCTCACTGCAGTCTGTTTACTAATAATGTCAAAGTGTTAGAAACACAGAAACATCAGAATGGTCTTTGTTCACAGAAACCTGTCTGGGATCCTTTGTTGTTCTTTTGATGCAGAGTTACATTATAAATATAAAGAGTTATTTCAGAGTCTCATCAGTTTTCCTGCATGTCTTTATTTAACACATCAGCAGGGCTGAAGCTCTCATGTTAAACACACACTGATCTATGGACACGTTCATGTGTTTCTAACAGAACCAGGCTGTTATCAGCCTGCACTAACATTATGTCACACACACTGAATGTAACAGTGACAGTTTACATCATCACACAATCAGCTGTGATTGTTTCACTGTCATCAAACGAGTCAACAGGAAGTAGAATCAATAGAAACCAATCATTTACTGACAGCATGTCTGATGGAAATAAGTGCAGATTATGTATGAAGTCTAACTGCACACAGTAACTGTGTTACAATAAGGACTTAACAGCGCCCTCTGCTGGAGTGTTTCAGTACTGCGTTAACTAGAATACACCACCTCCTCCTCACACCACCTGCTACAGCTCTACTCTTCTATGACTACAGTCATCCACAGCACTGATGTGAGGTCACATGGTTCATATGTAAGGAGCACAGCTGACCTCAGGTCAGTTTAATGACTGTGAGCAGCAGCTGTGTTATTGTCACTGTGACAGGGAGACACTCTCAGACACAGCGCTCATGTCAGCTTGTTCTCATGCAGGAGGATCAGGAGCTCCATGTTTGTCTTTCTGTTTGAATCATGATGTGTTTGTGCCATCAGAGTCTGTCATGAGTACTCAGGGTTTCACAGCAGCTCTTCTGGATGCTGACGAGGACTCCAACCTCATGTTTCACCTCTCTGAGCTTCTGATGTCTGTGAACACTCGTGTTTCTTCTCTGGGCTCATCTGGACAAAAACACCTTTCTGTGTTTGGCTGCAGCCTCATTCTGACTGACAGGAAGTGTGTTATCCATGAGCTGCACTTCTGTCAGGAAGTTTCCTGCTGTGTTTCCTGTCTGTGGACAAACACGAGTGTTCCAGCTGAGGACTTGCTTCCTTCCACCTGTCCATACAGGACATCACGCTGTCTGCAGCTCTGTAAATGCAGCTCCAGGTCCTTCCACGTGCTGCTCTGTATTTGTGCAGTTTGTAGTGTGTCCTGGGAAACGTAGCACACATGGTGTTCTTCTGCTGTTTCCTCCTTTCACTGAGTGTGAAACACTGACGCTGTGCTGTTGTTCACAGAGGGGAGCTGATTCTAGCTGCAGCTGGACTCTGTCATCTAACTGAATGTGTTGGTGCTGATCACGGGGCTCTGAGGGGGGAGCAGCAGGAGGACTCTGGATGCTGACGTCAGTGTATCTGTGGAAGCTCCCACAGCGTGTCTGTCATTCAATATTGTGCTGTATATTGTATCTATGCAAAGATGAACAGACTGTGTGTTCACTGGTCTCTGTGCTGCAGCTCTGATGTCATCATCACTCCCTCCTCCACCCTCAGCAGTCCCAGCATGCTGCTGTGGTGCACCCCACCCTCACTCTACACCTGAGCCACAGACCACACCCTCCACCTCAATATACACCACAGTTTTCTCTGCTGTGGAAATGAGATCAGGAGGAAATCATCATTATTATTATTTAATAAACGCTCACATTAATGTGGGCTTATTTGTTTCATATTAGAAACATTAGTTGAGTGTTTTTAGTATAAAATGGTCAAAGTCCCTCTTTTTGCTCCTCCCCTCACCTGTGGATGGGCGGTGCTGTTACCGTGGTGACAGCTTGGATGTGTTTCAGTCCTGCCTGGTTATCACTGCAGGAATCTTTCACATTTATTACAGGTAATAACTCTGATTTTTCTGTGTATTATGAACCAAATGTATCCTGATACACACAGAGATGGATGAGCAGAGGTTTTTTTTGCAATTTATGTAGTTACTATGGACTTAATGCATACATATTATTAAAATTAGGGCTATAACAGTTGTATTGATGTATAGCAACTTGAAATGCTCCCACAAATGGCTCCACAGCATGTAAAAATATAACAAAAGCTCTGGCGGACTTGGTTCTGTGGTCAGTCTTAAAGGGTGAAGTTAAACTCTGTAATCTTCACTGTGTCACAGAGTTCAGTGAGTCCCGTTATTCACAGTATCAATCAGATCATCAGAGAACAGCTGATCAGCAATCAGTGGTGCCAACAGCGCCTCCTGTGGTGAGAGGATGCAATAATGCAATGTAGCATTTTTCCACTCAACACTTGCAGTCATGGAAACTGTCTGTTGGATCTGTGTGACGTTGCTTTCTTGGTTAGAGTTCCTCACAAATGTCCAGATGATTCTTCTAATGAGGCGTCGACCATGTTTGCAGCTCTTTGGAAGAAAACGTCGCCCTTTGCCATCCTTACTTTTCTTTGACTTCTTCAAATGCAGCTGAACTCCAGCTGGTATTTTCTTGGACTTTGCAGCTGTTTCTGGTCATCAGTTCATTCCTGCAAACCTCTGAAGCTGAACAACAATGATGCTGCATTGCTGGCTGATCCCAAAAGGTTGATTCTGTTCATCTGGACGTTTTCAGAAACGTTTGCTCACTGATCAGGTGACTTCTTCAGTCTCAGCTGACTGCAGCTTTACAAGCTTACAAACAGCACATTTGCACAATGACTGAAAGCAGCAGCACCTGATATATATGATACTAATATAATACATATACATATATAATCCATACTAATGATGAAGGAACTGAGCTCACAGTCCATTGTTCATTCAGTGAACTACTCAGTTTATTTTGGGCCTCAGAAATGCTCACTCTGTTTGTACATCACTGTCAGCAATAGACTCATTCTGCTGTGTGGACAGGAACACATGTGACATCACTTCCTGTTTGTTTGTGACTGAAGAAGTTTACAAGGAATCATTTAGAAGAGTTTCAAACATCAACTGATTGAATCCATGAATCTGAAAACGTGTTTGTGAGTGAAAGAGACAGACATGTACAGACTGAACTATCTGTTCAACAGTCAGAGTGTTTCTGTAACAGGAGACACTCTTTACACTCCACTCAGCACAGGGACACTGAGCCACCAGGAGAGCAGAACCAAAACCCAGGATAAAGAGTTTGAGTGAATGTGGTGTTGAAGGTGTGGAGGTGGATCAGAGTGTCAGAGGAGACTCTGTAGAAGGACAGAGTGCCAGCAGGACAGTCCACATACACTGCTGCTCTGTTAGAGACAGAGGAGGAGGAGGAGGAGGAG